>NC_057801.1:287570374-287870374 GCF_018294505.1 Triticum aestivum
GTGAGGGAGTCCTAGCTTAGGGGGTGTCCGGATGGCCAGACTATGATGTCACGCCCAATATGCGATACTATCCTAAAGAGACTCGAAGGTCCCACCAAGGATAGAATCGCATATTGAAACGCTTTTGCAAGGTGGATATCATTACATCAACATTACATAATAGATGGATATACATACAAGAGGCATGCAATTCCACACGAATACAACATCATATCATACATGAGAACAACATCCGACTACGGATGAAACACAAACAGAAGCTCAAACGACATCCACCCTGCTAGCCTAGGTTGCCGACCTGGAACCTATCCCCTGATCGAAGAAGTAGAAGAAGATCTCAACACAAACAAGCATCGCTCTCGCGTCATGATCATCGCATAACCTGTACCTGCAATTGTTGTTGTAGTAATCTGTGAGCCACGAGGACTCAGCAATCCCATTACCATGGGTATCAAGACTAGCAAAGCTTAATGGGAAAGGAATGGGTAAAGTGGTGAGGTAGCAGCAGCGTCTAAGCATATATGGTGGCTAACATATGCAAATAAGAGCGAGAAGAGAAGCAAATGGAATGGTCGTGAAGCTAGAAATGATCAAGAAGTGATCCTGAACTCCTACTTATGTCAAACATAACCCAAAACCGTGTTCACTTCCCGGACTCCGCCGAAAAGAGACCATCACGGCTACACACACGGTTGATGCGTTTTAATTCGGATCTGGTGTCAAGTTATCTACAACCGGACATTAACAAATTCCCATCTGCCTATAACCGCAGGCACGGCTTTCAAAAGATTATACCTTGCAGGGGTGTCCCAACTTAGCCCATGATAAGCTCTCACGATCAACGAAGGATATACCTTCTCCCAGGAAGACTCGATCAGACTCGGAATCCCGGTTTACAAGACATTTCGACAATGGTAAAACAAGACCAGCAAGACCGCCCGATGCGCCGACAATCCCGATAGGAGCTGCACATATCTCGTTCTCAGGGCAACACCGGATGAGCAATCCGTACAACTAAAACCAGACCTCAAGTTTCCCTGAGGGGGCGCTGCAAAGGGCTCTAGTTTGGACCAACACTTAGACAAGCACTGGCCCGGAGGGGGGGCTATAATAAAGATGACCCTCGAGAGAGCGACTCCCATGGGAAAAATAGGTGGTGGTGAGGCAAATGGTAAAACCAATGTTGGGCCTTGCTGGAGGAGTTTTATTCAAAGCAAACTGTCAAGGGGGTCCCATAAATCACCCAACCGCGTAAGGAACGCAAAATCCGGGAACATAACACCGGTATGACGGAAACTAGGGCGGCAAGAGTGGAAAAAAACACCAGGCATAAGGCCGAGTCTTCCACCCTTTACCAAGTATATAGATGCATTAATAATATAAGAGATATTGTGATATCCCAACATAATCCTGTCCACCAAGGAGCAATCTTCAACTTCACCTGCAACTAACAATGCTATAAGAGGGGCTGAGCAAAGCGGTAACATAGCCAAGCAACGGTTTGCTAGGAAGGGTGTCAAAGGTTAGAGGTTCATGGCAATTGGGGAGGCTTGAAGAGCAAATGATAGGTAACACAACATAGCGATAGAACGAAGCAACTAGCATAGCAATGATAGTAGTGAGATCCAGGGAAATGGTCATGTTGCCTGAAATCCCGCAAGGAAGAAGAACGAGTCCACGAAGAAGACGAACGGGAGTGGTCGAACGAATCCTCACAATCGCAACATAATCGGAACTAAGAAGCAACACCAGAAAGAAACAAACAACATGGTAAATGCACAAGCATAAACATGGCATGATGCACAATCAAGTATGATGCATGTCCGGTTTAATGAGGCATGGCATGGCAAAGTGCAACAAACAACACTACAAGTTAAGTGGAGCTCAATATGCAACGAGTTGCATATTGACAAAACACCACATAACTTATTTAGTTCTCTCTCGGTTATGTACCCAACAGGAGCTGGCGAAGGAAGAAGCGCTGCTGGGACTCGGCGCCATCGTGGCCCACGCGCGGGACGACAGAGTCAACAGGCACGGGCGAGCGTTCTCCTGCTCGAATCTGAAGCACAGAGAGATAGATATTCAGAGAAGCAGAACGGAGAGGGGAAGAAGAGAGAAGGCGAGGGCGACGGGCGCGCAACCTGCAGGACTCCGGTGTCGCGGCCGGGCATACGCGAGGAGGAGGCAGGAGTCGGGTCGAGGCAGGCCAAGGCGGGGCACTCCAGCGAGGAAGATGGCTGACGTGGGCTCTCAGGCATGGGGAGGCGATGAGGGAACTGATGGGGAGGCGCAGCCAAGGTGAGGTCCGGAGCTTGGACGGCGTCGAGGCGGTTGGTGCGGTCAACGCGAGCGAGGCTTGGCGCTGGCAAAGCATGCGAGCAGAGGCGGGTCGAGGGACTTGGCGGGGCGACGACTCCCTGGTGGTGACGTGCAGCTCCAGTACTTGGCGCGGTGAAGGAGGAGCGGATCCGGGCGTGGGGAGCTCGATCGGTGGCGGCGGGGTCCCTGTGATCCACGGGAGAGAGACCATGAGAGGGGGAGGAGAAACGAGATGGGGAAAATGAAGGAGAGGGAAGGGCGGTCCTGCTCACGGACGAGCTCTGGTGAGGTACGGTTGTCGATGGTGGTGGCGCGAGGGGATGAGGCCGAGCGCTCCTGCTCGGGCCTCGAGCAGCTACACGATCCAATCGGGATCGAGGGAAGAAGTGGCTTGCGCTGGTGGGGATCGAGCAAAGGAGGCAAGGCCTCGGGCTCGAAGAGGGAGGAGGGCGAGGGGATCTGGAGGTTGTAGGTGGCGAGCAATGGTTGGGGAGGGAGAGATCCCGAGGGGGATTTTGGAGAGGGCGGCGGCGGCGGACAGGGAATGGAGGATGGGACAGGATCCCTAGGTTCTAGGGTTTGCAAAATAGACTAGGGGTGGACTATATATATGGAAAGGAGGAGAGTTTGGATCATCCGATAAAAATCGGACGATCGAGAAAAATAGGCAAGGGAGTCCAAATAAGAAAACGGGGATGTTTTATAGACGTTAGGGGATGATCTGGATCCAACGGTAACGACAGGTCGGTTCGGGTTCGGGCAAGTTTCGGACACGGGTGAGGGGTCGATGCACGGTGCCAAGAGGTTCAAATGGTCGGACAACAAAAGAACGGTTGGTCTCGAAAGGGATAATGAAGGCAAGGGGGGACGCGGCAACTATGAGCCGATACGGGTTTTATGAAAACAATGCCGATGCCATGCGAATGATGACATGAGACGAGATGCATAACAAGAACAAAATGCAAAACAACAGACAAAAACCCAACCACAGAGGAAAAATAAATCACATAGCCGGAAATGGCAAGAGTCGGAGTTACGAATATGGAAAGTTGTATCCGGGGCGTTACAACACTCCACCACTACGAGAGGATCTCGTCCCGAGATCTAGGATGGCACCGGAGAGAGAAACAGAAGAGGAAGAGAAGAGGTAAAACTAGTTGCTTCTTCGACAAAAGAGTGAAACCAAAGAACCTTGAGAGCTTGATCAAATTGAAGGAAGAATACACCGGAGATGAATGAAGTTGAAAACACTCCGTTAGAAGAGAGGAACAAGGAACATTACGAGAACTTGAAGGTTGCAAAGACATGAATCAAGAGTTTAATTGACAAGATAGAATTTGAAACCACTCCGGTTAAAACAAGATGAGAGTGGAAGAATTCGGGCAGCACTCCGGTTGAACAATAGAGGCAAGACTTGACAAGTTGAAAGAACTTGAATTAGAACACAACACTCCGGTTAAATGGATAAGGACGAAAAAAGCACGATCCTCAAATCGAGATGATGAGTGAAGAGAGCAACATCACAATGCCTCCGGAAGAAAGAATAGAAGATAGATCATTGGAATAACAGAATGGAGAAGAAAATGCCGACTTCTGCCACAACTGAGCTTGGAAAGCATCCTTTCGAGAAGGTTATAACGGAGTTGTTGGAAAACCAACAACGAAAAGCACAAGCTTGTTGTGGGCTTATGGAAAACATCTCAAAAAGATGAGGTGACAACCGGCCACTGATGGAAAACTGTTAATTGGATTGAGATCAGCAAGGAGATGAAAACTCCTTTTAATGAGAGAATAGGAGGAAACTTGGATTATCGATAGGCACCACAATTAGCAACATTCCTTAGGGAAGGCTTTAGATGTAACCTAAACCAAGATAACTCCAATGGAGGGATTAATGGATTTAAAATACCTCATTCTTGACAACATGTGAATCATGAAACACGAACTCAAATTGTCAAGAATGACATAACACCACCTCAAATGATAAGGTAGAACGAATTGCACTTCGAAATGCAAGATGAAGAATACTTGAACTCCCCAAAACAAAACATGTGTTGAGCACCATGTTTATTTTAGAGTATAGCTTCACGGATCATAACTTCAAGAGAAATCTTGAAGAACAATTGAAGAATGAAAAGAATCCTTGACGAACCATCTTGTAGAGCCTCAATGAAGAACTCCAGTAATGAAAGGATGATAGAAAGAAAGAGAAGTTGAAAACACAAGGTGAAGCCTTGCGATGATTTAGATGGAGCTTCGCGACGAGATAATGCGGAAAACTTGGAACTCCGGAAAAAAATAGATGAAACACTAGAACCGAGAATTGCTTCATCATGAACAATCTCCGGAAGAAAAGAATTGAATCACCTCGAGGAAATAAGAATAAGATTTATTGTATGCTTATCCTTCATCAAATTAAATTGATGACAAGCAATGGATTTGGCATACTACTTATTCTCGTAGAAAGGATTAAGATAGATATGGCGCAAACTTGGGAAGGTCTTCAACGAACCACCGGTAGGATTGGAAAGAACGAATGAATTAATGTGATAATCAAAGAAAAAGAATCTTGAGCGAACCACCGTAAGAATTGAAAATGAAAGTAGCAAAGGCACAATTCATCGGGAAGAATTGGAAAATGAATGAAGATACTTGAGGGTATTTAGATACATGAGAACGAAGAGAGCATGGACTGATTAGAGGATATTTGAACGATGCATCGGAAGATTCGAGAATGAGAGTTGAAAGCTGAGAAAGAATAATTCTGAGATGATGGGCTACGGAGAATCAATCTGAAAAGACTCTTGAATTGCTCCGGATGGGTGAAAAGAATTTAAGAGAGCCATGAATCTTCGAGAGAAGGGACAGGATTTAGAGGAAACACTTCTTTGGTCTTCACATGTTGAGAATGATGACGAGAACCACCACCAAATTGTTGAGAAACTCCGGAAGGATTAAAAGAGGAAAGGTTGAGCCAAAGATGAAAAGAATTTGAAAGCGACCTTGGAGAAGGCATGTGACTGATGAAAATTCATTCTTACATCAAACTTGGAAATGAATTTGAGAATAACTCTGGAAGAATTAGAAGAGTCAGGTAAGATCCTGGAAAAAAGACCTGTGGGTTAGGGCCCACTCAAAAGATACACGTTCGAAAAATTACTTGAAAGGGAAATTGCACCGGTTGAGTTAAATGACTTGAATGAGATAACAACCTCGAAATATCTTGAACGGATTGAGAATGGAAACACAAGTCTTGTGAAATATCTTGAGCACTCCGGATAAGAATAGAGAGAGGTGAACAATTAAGAGGTGCACCGACATGGAAAAACATTTGAAACGAGGAAAGTGATATGATCAACACCAAAAGCTTGAATTAAAACCTCCAAAGAAGAATAATTATGAAGAACGATGAACTTAAAGCTCCGTTAGTATCTTCCTGAGAATCACGGGATAAGAACATTGAAAGAAAAGAATGAAGAGACTTCCCACAAATAAAAGGATACATGATTAAGAAATCTGAGTCCTTGAAGAAAAAGTGTGGGAGGGCGGGAAAACAAAGGCAACTTGGGGCAGATGGAATGGATACCGTTGAAGAACACTTATAATTGATCTTGCGGATGTTGAAAATGATCGGATCCACTTGAAGAGAAGCACACCGGTTGGAAAAGAGTTGACATGACAACCTCAGTGATCAAGAAGGATTAGTACTCCGATAGAAATATGAGAACACCGCTTGGAAGGTATGGAATCAACACTTGACCTCGAAGCAACTCGAATACCACAAATAAACAAAACAAAGGATTTGGCTTGCAGAAGAAGCCGGAACAAATACATATGATAGAGATTTAACCAATCCCATAGCATGCATCTATCGAAAAGATTATTCTAGGAGCTATTGGAATTCCCACCTATAAACTCCCGAAAGTTTCTGGTTATGCAATCTGGTGTTGGGGATACAGGGGAAGCAATATATCTCACCCAAACTAACAATCCCTACATCCAGTTGTATCCATCCGTCAACACATAACCAAGAAACCTTCGGAAATCGTGTACCTCAACCTTCGAAAAGCATTCGTTATATGAGTTATGGCAATACTCCCGAACTCCCCAGTACTGGGTGGCGTCGAGGTTATCTCACCAACAACTGCATAAAAGAGATTTTCGATGTCGGAAAAACTCAGGTATTCCAGAACTGCAACGATAAAATTGTGACGACAACACCTCGGAGCTCAACTCCCCGGGTCAACGACACATAATAGATAGGAGGCACCAAGAACAATGTTCTCGTCACAAAACCATCGGAACGATTCGAAGATACCCGCGTGATCCTAAAAAAAATTTAGTGAAATTTGAGGAGAGGAAAGACAAAACATCTACGTCAGGAGACCTCACCAGAGTGACGAAGGGGGCTGAGGAGTAAAAAGAATCCTACTCTCCGATATATATAATCCTAAGACTCAAAATAGTTTTATTCTAGACTCAACAACGGCCAACAATCAAGGGGGCTCCTAGGGTCGGTCGAGGCTCTGATACCAACTTGTCACGCCCAATATGCGATACTATCCTAAAGAGACTCGAAGGTCCCACCAAGGATAGAACCGCATATTGAAACGCTTTTGCAAGGTGGATATCATTACATCAACATTACATAATAGATGGGTATACATACAAGAGGCATACAATGCCACACGAATACAACATCATATCATACATGAGAACAACATCCGACTACGGATGAAACACAAACAGAAGCTCAAACGACATCCACCCTGCTAGCCCAAGCTGCCGACCTGGAACCTATCCCCTGATCGAAGAAGCAGAAGAAGATCTCAACGCAAACAAGCATTGCTCTCGCGTCATGATCATCGCATAACCTGTACCTGCAACTGTTGTTGTAGTAATCTGTGAGCCACGAGGACTCAGCAATCCCATTACCATGGGTATCAAGACTAGCAAAGCTTAATGCGAAAGGAATTGGTAAAGTGGTGAGGTAGCAGCAGCGTCTAAGCATATATGGTGGCTAACATACGCAAATAAGAGCGAGAAGAGAAGCAAATGGAATGGTCGTGAAGCTAGCAATGATCAAGAAGTGATCCTGAACTCCTACTTACGTCAAACATAACCCAAAACCGTGTTCACTTCCCGGACTCCGCCGAAAAGAGACCATCACGGCTACACACACGGTTGATGCTTTTAATTCGGATCTGGTGTCAAGTTATCTACAACCGGACATTAACAAATTCCCATCTGCCTATAACCACAGGCATGGCTTTCGAAAGATTATACCCTACAAGGGTGTCCCAACTTAGCCCATGATAAGCTCTCGCGATCAACGAAGGATATACCTTCTCCCAGGAAGACCCGATCAGACTCGGAATCCCGGTTTACAAGACATTTCGACAATGGTAAAACAAGACCAGCAAGACCGCCCGATGCACCGACAATCCCAATAGGAGATGCACATATCTCGTTCTCAGGGCAACACCGGATGAGCAATCCGTACAACTAAAACCAGACCTCAAGTTTCCCTGAGGGGGCGCTGCAAAGGGCTCTAGTTCGGACCAACACTTAGACAAGCACTGGCCCGGGGGGCTATAATAAAGATGACCCTCGAGAGAGCGACTCCCAAGGGAAAAGTAGGTGGTGGTGAGGCAAATGGTAAAACCAATGTCGGGCCTTGCTGGAGGAGTTTTATTCAAAGCGAACTGTCAAGGGGGTCCCATAAATCACCCAACCGCGTAAGGAATGCAAAATCCGGGAACATAACACCGGTATGACGGAAACTAGGGCGGCAAGAGTGGAACAAAACACCAGGCATAAGGCCGAGTCTTCCACCCTTTACCAAGTATATAGATGCATTAATAATATAAGAGATATTGTGATATCCCAACATAATCCTGTCCACCAAGGAGCAATCTTCAACTTCACCTGCAACTAACAACGCTATAAGAGGGGCTGAGCAAAGCGGTAACATAGCCAAGCAACGGTTTGCTAGGAAGGGTGTCAAAGGTTAGAGGTTCATGGCAATTGGGGAGGCTTGAAGAGCAAATGATAGGTAACGCAACATAGCGATAGAACGAAGCAATTAGCATAGCAATGATAGTAGTGAGATCCAGGGAAATGGTCATGTTGCCTGAAATCCCGCAAGGAAGAAGAACGAGTCCACGAAGAAGACGAACGGGAGTGGTCGAACGAATCCTCACAATCGCAACATAACCGGAACTAAGAAGCAACACCGGCAAGAAACAAACAACATGCTAAATGCACAAGCATAAACATGGCATGATGCACAATCAAGTATGATGCATGTCCGGTTTAATGAGGCATGGCATGGAAAAGTGCAACAAACAATACTACAAGTTAAGTGGAGCTCAATATGCAACGAGTTGCATATTGACAAAACACCACATGACTTATTTAGTTCTCTCTCGGTTATTTACCCAACAATATTGAATGTTATTAAACATGGCAATAGGTGAAGCAAAAGTAAACTAACTATTTAGGCAAGTTCAAATGAGGCCGGAAACAACAACCAACAATTCCGGTAAATCCCCACATGCAAATTATGAATTTGGTACTGTTCTGCCCTAAACACAATTTTAGAGTTGTTAAACAGTAAAAAAAAAGTCCACCATGTTAAACTAGGCATTTTTCTACCCCATTTAGATATAAAGTTTATTTAAAACCGAGCTACGGTTATTTAGTTATGAAATAAAGCATTTAAACATGGCATTTAAGCAAATTTAATCAAATAGCAATTTAAACATTTTAAACATGGATGAAAGTGGCATATTATTAATCTACACAAAATTCTAAGCATTTACATGTTTAAATCATTTAAATCCGATGCACGGTTGTGAAGTGATTAATGCATTAACATGAAGGACTTTTCTGTAACGCTGCAAACTCTGGAATAATAGACAAATCGTTCAGAACTGAAAAAAAACGATGCAGGCCGAATCTGGAGGGCTGGGGGAGCTGCTCACATCGGGCCCTTGAGGCCTCTCGCCCGCGGAGGCTGGCAGGCTTGGCGCGGGAGCTGGGCCGCAGGAGCTGGCGAAGGAAGAAGCGCTGCTGGGACTCGGCGCCATCGTGGCCCACGCGCGGGACGACGGAGTCAACAGGCACGGGCGAGCATTCTCCTGCTCGAATCTGAAGAACAGAGAGATAGATATTCGGAGAAACAGAACGGAAAGGGGAAGAAGAGAGAAGGCGAGGGTGACGGGCGCGTGACCTACAGGACTCCGGTGTCACGGCCGGGCATACGCGAGGAGGAGGCAGGAGTCGGGTCGAGGCAGGCCAAGGCGGGGCACTCCGGCGAGGAAGATGGCCGACGTGGGCTCGCAGGCATGGGGAGGCGACGAGGGAACTGACGGGGAGGTGCAGGCAAGGTGAGGTCCGGAGCTTGGACGGCGTCGAGGCGGTTGGTGCGGTCAATGCGAGCGAGGCTTGGCGCTGGCGAAGCATGCAAGCAGAGGCGGGTCGAAGGACTTGGCGGGGCGACGGCTCCCTGGTGGTGACGTGCAGCTCCAGTACTTGGCGCTGCGAAGGAGGAGTGGATCCGGGCGTGGGGAGCTCGATCGATGGCGGCGGGGTCCCTGTGATCCACGGGAGAGAGACCATGAGAGGGGGAGGAGAAACGAGATGGGGAAAATGAAGGAGAGGGAAGGGCGGTCCTGCTCACGGACGAGCTCCGGCGAGGTACGGTTCTCGATGGTGGTGGCGCGAGGGGATGAGGCCGAGCGCTCCTGCTCGGGCCTCGAGCAGCTACACGATCCAATCGGGATCGAGGGAAGAAGTGGCTTGCGCTGGTGGGGATCAAGCAAAGGAGGCAAGGCCTCGGGCTCGAAGAGCGAGGAGGGCGAGGGGATCTAGAGGTTGTTTGTGGCGAGCAATGGTTGGGGAGGGATGGATCCCGAGGGGGATTTTGGAGAGGGCGGCGGCGGCGGACATGGAATGGAGGATGGGACAGGATCCCTAGGTTCTAGGGTTTGCAAAATAGACTAGGGGTGGACTATATATATGGAAAGGATGAGAGTTTGGATCATCCGATAAAAATCGGACGGTCGAGAAAAATAGGTTAGGGAGTCCAAATAAGAAAACGGGGATGTTTTATAGATGTTAGGGGATGATCTGGATCCAACGGTAACGACAGACTGGTTCGGGTTCGGGCAAGTTTCGGACACGGGTGAGGGGTCGATGCACGGTGCCAAGAGGTTCAAATGGTCGGACAACAAAAGTACGGTTGGTCTCGAAAGGGATAATGAAGGCAAGGGGGGACGCGGCAACTACAAGCTGATACGGGTTTTATGAAAACAATGCCGACGCAATGCGAATGATGACATGAGACGAGATGCATAACAAGAACAAAATGCAAAACAACAGACAAAAACCCAACCACAGAGGAAAAATAAATCACATAGCCGGAAATGGCAAGAGTCGGAGTTACGAATATGGAAAGTTGTATCCGGGGCGTTACAACACTCCACCACTACGAGAGGATCTCGTCCCGAGATCTAGGATGGCACCGGAGAGAGAAACAGAAGAGGAAGAGAAGAGGTAAAACTAGTTGCTTCTTCGACAAAAGAGTGAAACCAAAGAACCTTGAGAGCTTGATCAAATTGAAGGAAGAATACACCGGAGATGAATGAAGTTGAAAACACTCCGTTAGAAGAGAGGAACAAGGAACATTACGAGAACTTGAAGGTTGCAAAGACATGAATCAAGAGTTTAATTGACAAGATAGAATTCGAAACCACTCCGATTAAAACAAGATGAGAGTGGAAGAATTCGGGCAGCACTCCGGTTGAACAATAGAGGCAAAACTTGACAAGTTGAAAGAACTTGAATTAGAACACAACACTCCGGTTAAATGGATAAGCACGAAAAAAGCACGATCCTCAAATCGAGATGATGAGTGAAGAGAGCAACATCACAATGCTCCGGAAGAAAGAATAGAAGATAGATCATTGGAATAACATAATGGAGAAGAAAATGCCAACTTCTTCCACAACTGAGCTTGGAAAGCATCCTTTCGAGATGGTTATAACGGAGTTGTTGGAAAACCAACAACGAAAAACACAAGCTTGTTGTGGGCTTATGGCAAACATCTCAAAAAGATGAGGTGACAACCGGCCACTGATGGAAAACTGTTAATTGGATTGAGATCAGCAAGGAGATGAAAACTCCTTTTAATGAGAGAATAGGAGGAAACTTGGATTATCGATAGGCACCACAATTAGCAACATTCCTTAGGGAAGGCTTTAGATGTAACCTAAACCAAGATAACTCCAATGGAGGGATTAATGGATTTAAAATACCTCATTCTTGACAACATGTGAATCATGAAACACGAACTCAAATTGTCAAGAATGACATAACACCACCTCAAATGATAAGGTAGAACGAATTGCACTTCGAAATGCAAGATGAAGAATATTTGAACTCCCCAAAACAAAACATGTGTTGAGCACCATGTTTATTTTAGAGTATAGCTTGACGGATCATAACTTCAAGAGAAATCTTGAAGAACAATTGAAGAATGAAAAGAATCCTTAACGAACCATCATGTAGAGCCTCAATGAAGAACTCCAGTAATGAAAGGATGATAGAAAGAAAGAGAAGTTGAAAACACAAGGTGAATCCTTGCGATGATTTAGATGGAGCTTCACGACGAGATAATGCGGAAAACTTGGAACTCTGGAAAAAAAATAGATGAAACACTAGAACCGAGAATTGCTTCATCATGAACAATCTCCGGAAGAAAAGAATTGAATCACCTTGAGGAAATAATAATAAGATTTATTGTATGCTTATCCTTCATCAAATTAAATTGATGACAAGCAATGGATTTGGCATACTACTTATTCTCGTAGAAAGGATTAAGATAGATATGGCACAAACTTGGGAAGGTCTTCAACGAACCACCGGTAGGATTGGAAAGAACGAATGAATTAATGTGATAATCAAAGAAAAAGAATCTTGAGCGAACCACCGTAAGAATTGAAAATGAAAGTAGCAAAGGCACAATTCATCGGGAGGAATTGGAAAACGAATGAAGATACTTGAGGGTATTTAGATACATGAGAACAAAGAGAGCATGGACTGATTAGAGGATATTTGAATGATGCATCGGAAGATTCGAGAACGAGAGTTGAAAGCTGAGAAAGAATAATTCTGAGATGATGGGCTACGGAGAATCAATCTGAAAAGACTCTTGAATTGCTCCGGATGGGTGAAAAGAATTTAAGAGAGCCATGAATCTTCGAGAGAAGGGACAAGATTTAGACGAAACACTTCTTCGGTCTTCACATGTTGAGAATGATGACGAGAACCACCACCATATTGTTGAGAAACTCCGGAAGGATTAAAAGAGGAAAGGTTGAGCCAAAGATGAAAAGAATTTGAAAGCGACCTTGGAGAAGGCATGTGACTGATGAAAATTCATTCTTACATCAAACTTGGAAATGAATTTGAGAATAACTCCGGGAGAATTAGAAGAGTCAGGTAAGATCCTGGAAAAAAGACATGTGGGTTAGGGCCCACTCAAAAGATACACGTTCGAAAAATTACTTGAAAGGGAAATTGCACCGGTTGAGTTAAATGACTTGAATGAGATAACAACCTCGAAATATCTTGAACGGATTGAGAATGGAAACACAAGTCTTGTGAAATATCTTGAGCACTCCGGATAAGAATAGAGAGAGGTGAACAATTAAGAGGTGCACCAACATGGAAAAACATTTGAAACGAGGAAAGTGATATGATCAACACCAAAAGCTTGAATTAAAACCTCTAGAGAAGAAAAATAATGAAGAACGATGAACTTAAAGCTCCATTAGTATCTTCCTGAGAATCACCGGATAAGAACATTGAAAGAAAAGAATGAAGAGACTTCCCACAAATAAAAGGATACATGATTAAGAAATCTGAGTCCTTGAAGAAAAAGTGTGGGAGGGCGGGAAAACAAAGGCAACTTGGGGCAGATGGAATGGATACCGTTGAAGAACACTTATAATTGATCTTGCGGATGTTGAAAATGATCGGATCCACTTGAAGAGAAGCACACCGGTTGGAAAAGAGTTGACATGACAACCTCAGTGATCAAGAAGGATTAGTACTCCCATAGAAATATTAGAACACCGCTTGGAAGGTATGGAATCAACACTTGACCTTGAAGCAACTCGAATACCACAAATAAAACAAAACAAAGGATTTGGCTTGCAGAATAAGCCGGAACAAATACATATGATAGAGATTTAACCAATTCCATATCATGCATCTGTCGAAAAGATTATTCTAGGAGCTACTGGAATTCCCACCTATAAACTCCCGAAAGTTTCTGGTTATGCAATCTGGTGTTGGGGATACAGGGGAAGCAATATATCTCACCCAAACTAACAATCCCTACATCCAGTTGTATCCATCCGTCAACACATAACCAAGAAACCTTCGGAAATCGTGTACCTCAACCTTCGAAAAGCATCCGTTATACGAGTTATGGCAGTACTCCCGAACTCCCCAGTACTGGGTGGCGTCGAGGTTATCTCACCAACAACTGCATAAAAGAGATTTTCGATGTCGGAAAAACTCAGGTATTCCAGAACTGCAACGATAAAATTGTGACGACAACACCTCGGAGCTCAACTCCCCGGGTCAATGACACATAATAGACAGGAGGCACCAAGAACAATGTTCTCATCACAAAACCATCGAAACGATTCCAAGATACCCGCGTGATCGTAAAAAAATTTATTGAAATTTGAGGAGAGGAAAGACAAAACATCTACGTCAGGAGACCTCACCAGAGCGACGAAGGGGGCTAAGGAGTAAAAAGAATCCTACTCTCCGATATATATAATCCTAAGACTCAAAATAGTTTTCTTCTAGACTCAACAACGGCCAACAATCAAGGGGCCTCCTAGGGTCGGTCGAGGCTCTGATACCAACTTGTCACGCCCAATATGCGATACTATCCTAAAAAGACTCGAAGGTCCCACCAAGGATAGAACCGCATATTGAAATGCTTTTGCAAGGTGGATATCATTACATCAACATTACATAATAGATGGGTATACATACAAGAGGCATACAATGCCACATGAATACAACATAATATCATACATGAGAACAACATCCGACTACGGATGAAACACAAACAGAAGCTCAAACGACATCCACCCTGCTAGCTCAGGCTGCCGACCTGGAACCTATCCCCTGATCGAAGAAGCAGAAGAAGATCTCAACGCAAACAAGCATCGCCCTCGCGTCATGATCATCGCATAACCCGTACCTGCAACTGTTGTTGTAGTAATCTGTGAGCCACGAGGACTCAGCAATCCCATTACCATGGGTATCAAGACTAGCAAAGCTTAATGGGAAAGGAGTGGGTAAAGTGGTGAGGTAGCAGCAACATCTAAGCATATATGGTGGCTAACATACGCAAATAAGAGCGAGAAGAGAAGCAAATGGAATGGTCGTGAAGCTAGCAATGATCAAGAAGTGATCCCGAACTCCTACTTACGTCAAACATAACCCAAAACCGTGTTCACTTCCCGGACTCCACCGAAAAGAGACCATCACGGCTACACACACGGTTGATGCGTTTTAATTTGGATCTGGTGTCAAGTTATCTACAGCCGGACATTAACAAATTCCCATCTGCCTATAACCGCAGGCACGGCTTTCGAAAGATTATACCCTGTAGGGGTGTCCCAACTTAGCCCATGATAAGCTCTCGCGATCAACGAAGGATATACCTTCTCCCAGGAAGACCCGGTCAGACTCAGGATCCCGTTTACAAGACATTTCGACAATGGTAAAACAAGACCAGCAAGACCGCCCGATGCGCCGACAATCCCGATAGGAGCTGCACATATCTCGTTCTCAGGGTAACACCGGATGAGCAATCCGGACAACTAAAACCAGACCTCAAGTTTCCCTGAGGGGGCGCTGTAAAGGGCTCTAGTTCGGACCAACACTTAGACAAGCACTGGCCCGGGGGGGCTATAATAAAGATGACCCTCGAGAGAGCGACTCCCAAGGGAAAAGTAGGTGGTGGTGAGGCAAATGGTAAAACCAATGTTGGGCCTTGCTGAAGGAGTTTTATTCAAAGCGAATTGTCAAGGGGGTCCCATAAATCACCCAACCGCGTAAGGAACGCAAAATCCGGGAACATAACACCGGTATGACGGAAACTAGGGCGGCAAGAGTGGAAAAAACACCAGGCATAAGGCCGAGTCTTCCACCCTTTACCAAGTATATAGATGCATTAATAATATAAGAGATATTGTGATATCCCAACATAATCCTGTCCACCAAGGAGCAATCTTCAACTTCACCTGCAACTAACAATGCTATAAGAGGGGCTGAGCAAAGCGGTAACATAGCCAAGCAACGGTTTGCTAGGAAGGGTGTCAAAGGTTAGAGGTTCATGGCAATTGGGGAGGCTTGAAGAGCAAATGATAGGTAACGCAACGTAGCGATAGAACGAAGCAACTAGCATAGCAATTATAGTAGTGAGATCCAGGGAAATGGTCATCTTGCCTGAAATCCTGCAAGGAAGAAGAACAAGTCCACGAAGAAGACGAACGGGAGTGGTCGAACGAATCCTCACAATCGCAACATAACTGGAACTAAGAAGCAACACCGGAAAGAAAGAAACAACATGGTAAATGCACAAGCATAAACATGGCATGATGCACAATCAAGTATGATGCATGTCCGGTTTAATGAGGCATGGCATGGCAAAGTGCAACAAACAATACTGCAAGTTAAGTGGAGCTCAATATGCAACGAGTTGCATATTGACAAAACACCACATGACTTATTTAGTTCTCTTTCGGTTATGTACCCAACAATATTAAATGTTATTAAACATGGCAATAGGTGAAGCAAAAGTAAACTAACTATTTAGGCAAGTTTAAATGAGGCCGGAAACAACAACCAACAATTCCGGTAAATCCCCACATGCAAATTATGAATTTGCTACTGTTCTGCCCTAAACACAATTTTAGAGTTGTTAAACAGTAAAACAAAGTCCACCATGTTAAACTAGGCATTTTTCTACCCCATTTACATCTAAAGTTTATTTAAAACCGAGCTACGGTTATTTAGTTATGAAATAAAGCATTTAAACATGGCATTTAAGAAAATTTAATCAAATAGCATTTTAAACATTTTTTAACATGGATGAAAGTGGCATATTATTAATCTACACAAAATTCTAAGCATTTTACATGTTTAAATCATTTAAATCCGATGCACGGTTGTGGAGTGATTAATGCATTAACATGAAGGACTTTTCTGTAACGCTGCAAACTCTGGAATAATAGACAAATCGTTCAGAACTGGAAAAAAACGATGCGGGCCGAATCTGGAGGGCTGGGGGAGCTGCTCACATCGGGCCCTTGAGGCCTTTGGCCCCCGGAGGCTGGCAGGCTTGGCGCGGGAGCTGGGCCACAGGAGCTGGCGAAGGAAGAAGCGCTGCTGGGACTCGGCGCCATCGTGGCCCACGCGCAGGACGACAGAGTCAACAGGCACGGGCGAGCGTTCTCCTGCTCGAATCTGAAGCACAGAGAGATAGATATTCAGAGAAGCAGAACGGAAAGGGGAAGAAGAGAGAAGGCGAGGGCGACGGGCGCGCGACCTGCAGGACTCCGGTGTCGCGGCCGGGCATACGCGAGGAGGAGGCAGGAGTCGGGTCGAGGCAGGCCAAGGCGGGGCACTCCAGCGAGGAAGATGGCCGACGTGGGCTCTCAGGCATGGGGAGGCGATGACGGAACTGACGGGGAGGCGCAGGCAAGGTGAGGTCCGGAGCTTGGACGGCGTCGAGGCGGTTGGTGCGGTCAACGCGAGCGAGGCTTGGCGCTGGCGAAGCATGCGAGCAGAGGCGGGTCGAGGGACTTGGCGGGGCGACGGCTCCCTGGTGGTGACGTGCAGCTCCAGTACTTGGCACGACGAAGGAGGAGCGGATCCGGGAGTGGGGAGCTCGATCGGTGGCGGCGGGATCCCTGTGATCCATGGGAGAGAGACCATGAGAGGGGGAGGAGAAACGAGATGGGGAAAATGAAGGAGAGGGAAGGGCGGTCCTGCTCGCGGACGAGCTCCGGCGAGGTACGGTTGTCGATGGTGGTGGCGCGAGGGGATGAGGCCGAGCGCTCCTGCTCGGGCCTCGAGCAGCTACACAATCCAATCGGGATCGAGGGAAGAAGTGGCTTGCGCTGGTGGGGATCGAGCAAAGGAGGCAAGGCCTCGGGCTCGAAGAGGGAGGAGGGCGAGGGGATCTGGAGGTTGTAGGTGGCGAGCAATGGTTGGGGAGGGATGGATCCCAAGGGGGATTTTGGAGAGGGCGGCGGCGGCGGACAGGGAATGGAGGATGGGACAGGATCCCTAGGTTCTAGGGTTTGCAAAATAGACTAGGGGTGGACTATATATATGGAAAGGAGGAGAGTTTGGATCATCCGATAAAAATCAGACGCTCGAGAAAAATAGGCTAGGGAGTCCAAATAAGAAAACGGGGATGTTTTATAGACGTTAGGGGATGATCTGGATCCAACGGTAACGATAGACCGGTTCGGGTTCGGGCAAGTTTCGGACACGGGTGAGGGGTCGATGCACGGTGCCAAGAGGTTCAAATGGTCGGACAACAAAAGAACGGTTGGTCTCGAAAGGGATAATGAAGGCAAGGGGGGACTCGGCAACTACGAGCCGATATGGGTTTTATGAAAACAATGTCGATGCAATGCGAATGATGACATGAGACGAGATGCATAACAAGAACAAAATGCAAAACAACAGACAAAAACCCAACCACGGAGGAAAAATAAATCACATAGCCGGAAATGGCAAGAGTCGGAGTTACGAATATGGAAAGTTATATCCGGGGCGTTACATATGACCTTCGGCCGGACTCCTGGACTACGAAGATACAAGATTGAAGACTTCGTCCCGTGTCCGGATGGGACTTTCCTTGGCGTGGAAGGCAGGCTTGGCGATACGATATGAAGATCTCCTCCCATTGTAACCGACTCTGTGTAACCCTAGCCCTCTCCGGTGTCTATATAAACCGGAGAGTTTTAGTCCATAGGACGAACGACAATCATACCATAGGCTAGATTCTAGGGTTTAGCCACTCCGATCTCGTGGTAGATCTACTCTTGTACTACCCATATCATCAATATTAATCAAGCAGGAGTAGGGTTTTACCTCCATCGAGAGGGCCCGAACCTGGGTAAAAACATCGTGTCCCTTGTCTCCTGTTACCATCCGCCTAGACGCACAGTTCGGGACCCCCTACCCGAGATCCGCCGGTTTTGACACCGACATTGGTGCTTTCATTGAGAGTTCCTCTGTGTCGTCGCCTTTTAGGCCCGATGGCTTCTTCGCTCGTCAACCGCGACGCGGTCGGGGATGAGACTTTTCTCCCTGGACAGATCTTCGTATTCGGCGGCTTCGCACTGCGGGCCGACTCGTTCGGCCATCTGGAGCAGATCGAGAGCTACACCCCTGGCCACCAGGTCAGGTTCGGAAGCTTGAACTACACTGCCGACATCCGCGGGGACTTCATCTTCGACGGATTCGAGCCACAACCGGGCGTGCCGCACTGTCATGATGGGCACGATTTAGCTCTGTCATCGGACAACGCCCAGAGCGTCGCTCAGGTGTCCGCTCTGACCATTAGCTCGGAGCCCGCTACGCCAGTCGGGGATGGACGGTTAGACGCCACCCCGGAAACTTCAACCTCTATGGTTATAGAGCCGGATACCAGCCTAGTCCCTCGCAAGGCTCGTGACTCCGAGGTGCTGGACTCCGATCCGGACTCCGTAAACCCCGCACCTCTCTCGGTTAAGCCCGATTGGGCTCCAGTCATGGAGTTCACCGCCGCGGATGTCTTTCAGCACTCACCTTTCGGCAACATCCTGAATTCTTAAAGTCTCTCTCTTTGTCAGGAGAGCCCTAGCCGGACTACGGCCAACACGGTTGGGACGCGGACGACAAAGAAATTTGTAGCCCACCCACCACCCACTTTGTAGCCACTGTCGACGATTTAACCGACATGCTCGACTTCGACTCCGAAGACATCGACGGCATGGACGCCGATAAAGGAGACGATCAAGAACCAGTACCTATAGGGCTCCGGAAAAACACCTCATCATACGATGTATACATGGCGGACACATGCAAGGATGCGGCCGGAGATCGCTCCCCCGAGAAACAATCAAAGCGGCGGCGTAAGCACAAGGCCAAGCCCCACCTTGACAGAAACCCAGCCATAGAGCAGGGCGACTCAACGGACGATGAACATGCCATCGAGCATCCGTCCAAGCAGGGCAGACAATCCGAACAACCAATCCCCGGGAAGGATAATAGCCCGGACGACCTCACACCAGACAAATTGCTGGAACATCAGAACCTCCACCAAAGGCTCGTCGCCACTGCACGTAGCCTGAAAAAACAAAGCGGAGGCTCAAGACAGCAGAGGATGCACTCCGGATCAGATGGGGCAAGGTACTCAATACCGCACACAAGTACGGCAGTAGTCGCCACACAAAGAGCTATCCGAAGCGGAAACTACTACCGGAATTTGACAAAGAGGCCATAAAGCCCCCACAGTCAAAAAATAAGGACGCCACAAGGTCGGATAGACGACCCTACGATCAATCTCACACATCAAAGGACGCCACACTCAATATAGCGCGCGATCCGTCCAAGAATCCGCATCAGAAAACTGGCCCTACCAGATCCGTTTATAGGCCAAGAAAGCAAGCTCCAATGAGTGATGCAACGCAAAAAATACCCGAAAATCGCGGCACGCCTAAATACAGGGGTGCCGCACACCCCCTATGCTTTACTGATGAGGTGCTGGATCATGAATTCCCCGCCGGATTCAAGCCAGTGAACATAGAACCATACGACGGAACAACAGACCCTGGAGTCTGGATCGAGGACTACATCCTCCACATACACATGGCCAGAAGAGACGACCTCCACGCCATAAAATACTTACCCCTTAAGCTCAAAGGGACAGCACGGCATTGGCTTAAAAGCCTTCCCGAGAACACCATGGGAAGTTGGGCAGTGCTTGAGGATGCTTTCCGGGCAAATTTTCAAGGGACCTATGTCTGGCCCCCGGACGCAGACGATCTGAGCCATATAACTCAGCAGCCCGGAGAGTCAGCGAGGAACCTCTGGAACAGATTCCTTATAAAAAAGAATCAGATAGTCGTCTGTCCGGATGCAGAGGCCCTAGCAGCTTTCAGACATAGCATCCGAGACAAATGGCTCGCCAGACACCTCGACCAAGAAAAGCCGCGAACAATGGCCACGTTAACAAGCCTCATTACCCGCTTCTGTGCAGGAGAGGATAACTGGCTGGCAAGAAGCAGCACCAGCGACCCGAATACGTCCGAACTCAGAGATGGGAACGGGAAGCCGCGTTGTAACAACGAACCGCGTCGGATAAAGGACAAAAGCCCGATGAGCACGGCAGTAAACGCCGGATTCAAAAGTCCTCGGCAAAATCAGAAAAAGATGCCCCCCAAAGAAGATAGGGACGAGCTATCCAACCTCAACAAAATTTTGGACAAAATATGTCAAATCCACAGCACTCCGGGGAGACCTGCAAACCATACCCACCGAGATTGTTGGGTCTTTAAGCAGTCCAGCAAGCTCAACGCCGAACACAAGGGGCTCAATACACCAAGCGAAGATGACAATGCACCCCACGAGCAGATCACCGGAGAACAAAAGAAGTTCCCACAAGAAGTCAAGACAGTAAATCTACTTCATGCGACGAAGAAGAATAGAATGGCACCTACAACGACACGCGCCGTACAGCCAGCCCCGGAGGAGCAACCCCACTGGTTGTCACAACCAATCACCTTTGATCATCTAGATTACTCCAGAGGAGACCAGAACGCAGGCTGGACTGCCTTGGTCTTAAATCCAATCATTAACGGACTCCAATTTACAAACGTCCTTATGGACGGCGGCAGCGACTTGAACCTGTTGTATCAGGACACAGTCCGCAAACTCGGGGTACACCCAGTCGCAATCCACCTCGGCAACACTTCCTTTCAAGGAGTAACGCCAGGTTCGGATACCCCAAGTATGGGTTCCCTTACGTTAGAAGTCACGTTCGGATCACCCGACAACTTCCGAAGTGAAAAGCTAACATTCCACATCGCCCCATTCGTAAGTCACTATCAAGTGCTACTGGGACATGAAGCTTTCGCCCGCTTTAACGCAATACCGCACTACGCATCCCTTACACTTAAAATGCCCGGTCCAAAGGGCATCATCTCATTACAAGGGAACATAAATTTACCCCCAAAGTACGGGTAGGGGTGTGGTTGCCTAGGCAGCCGCCCACTAATCCAGCCCTACTATCCCGGACACGCCTCGACGAGTCCGGCGTCAACATGCTTAAATTACCGCATACCCTAATGCAAGGGGCTCCGTGTGCTCATGCCCGGAGACAATACGGCCCAACTCTTGCTCCAACTATATTTTGTTTATTTCGATATAGATTTCTTGCACGCTTATTTTTTACTAAGTTCCTCTGTTTCGCATACGAGCATCGTGCTATGCCCGTCCAGGATACGGCACGACGGAGACACAGGTGCAGACGTGCAGCAGGGACCCGTTCCAAGGATTCTCTTCAGATTAAGACCCTGCGTAAACCTTTTTTACTGTCTCTTGTTGATAACATCCCCCAGTTTTCTCTATAGCCGAGGAGGAGGCTGGCGTCTTGGCATGTGGCCACGTCAGAAATTTTTTGCACGTACCTGGACACTAGGGGCTTTTTTACCAAGGGCTCTATTTCGGCCCGTCTTCATAAAGACCGAACACCTTAGGGAGTGTTCGGTGGCGTGAGTTTGGCCCTATATGCACCAGCTCCGAATCATGTCTTTGGTCAAATGTTGGGTTTGCCCGGCTCCTGTGTTTTGCTGCCTTACATTCCGTTATATCGGCTAACGCGGCACCAGGAGAACTACTGCAATTGTGCCCCGGTTCGGCCGGGTGAGCACCTCAGTAGAGAAAGCCGAAAACTGACTGTCATGATATAGCGAGAGACTGGTCAACCACTCGATGACTTTCGGAATCTTTAGGATTCCCCCGCATTAACGAAGGGCCGCTTCCCGGTCAGGCACACTCGCGCCCCGAATTCGGGCGAGCGCGGTGCCTCTAGGGGCTATTCAGTAGTCCCACTGTCAAACTCCTATGGCTAAGTGAAAATGATAAAGCATTATAGTCTGGTTGCCTAGTTCGCCGCGCTACCACCTCCTTTATAGGACCAAGACGTTGGATTAAGTGTGAACAAACGCCTTTTTGCGAACACCCCCGCATTCTATGCGTGGGGGCTGAAGCCAACGACTGCCATCTTTCAGTTTACATACAAATATATACATTAAACGGTCGTACAGGAGGTAACATGATTCTTGCAAGCACAAGTATAAAAAAGCTTTTTTCATAAAAACACAATTCGTCTTACAAATAGTATAAGCTATTCGAACACAGCATCCTTCGAGCACTACGACTCTATTATACGAGCGCCAGGAAGAACTTCCTCAAAATAGTGCTTGGCAGGTACTCGGCTTTCGTCCGAATCTTGGGACGCAACAATATTGGCCTTCATATCTGCCCAGTATGTCTTGACACGGGCAAGAGCCATCTGTGCGCCCTCTATGCACGCTGACCTCTTCATTGCATCAGCATGCGGCACCGAACCAAGAAATTGCTGCACCAAGCCAAAATAGCTCTTCGGCTCTGGCTTCTCTGGCCACAGACGACTCGCAACAAATTTCATGGCGAGTCCGGATAATCTGTTCAGCTCCGCCCAGGCGGCTAAACGGTCGGAGACTGACAGTGGGCGCTCTGGATTGTGGTACTGCGACCAAAAAAGCTCTTCCAATTTATGGTCACCTCGGCTATGGAAGTGTTCGGTCGCGTCCGCCGCACTTGCGGCCAAATCCAGATAAGCGTTGTCCGAACTCCACTGCCGGTCTAATGGAGCATACTTAGGGTCTCCGAACTTCATCCGCAGCATATAAGGCTTTCCAGCCGTGATATCTCCGGCCTGACGCAGCTCCTCCTTCATCGCTCTCATGGTAGAGCGAGTATCCTTGGCTTCGGCCGTGATCTTTTCAAGATCTTTCTGAGATGCCCTATCTTCTTGCTCAAGCAATCTACAGCAGTCGGTAGCATCCCTCAATTCTATGGCCATCTCGGCCATTTCCTTCTTGCTCTGGCAGTGAGCAGCCTGTTCGGCTTTTAGCTCTTCAGCCGCTCTAACGACAGCCGCATCACTTTTCCTTGCTTGCTCCTTGGCTCGGGCAAGTTCCGCCCGAAGGTTCTCCACGGCAGCAGCACCATCTACATCAAGTATATATATATAAGGCCCGAGCATTAAGCTCCTATTACTGGGTGTCTTTTGAACATACCTTGAGCCTCGTCTAGCCGCTTATTTACAAGCGCGATATTGGCATCGGCCACATCAAGTTGCCGCTTTAGTTCGGCAGATTCACCAGTCCCTCGCCACCTTCATGGAATAAGCGACATATTATACCTGGGATTATGATCCTCTGTGCGACGTCATTCATGACGACACACAGAGTCTCAGGGGCTACCATTCATACAGGGCACATTTAATATGCGGCTCTACCAAAAGGTACACCTTTTTACATACCTCAAAGCCTGTTAGTAAACTCCTGGCAGCTTCATACAATCCGCTTTCTGCGGATGAAATCCTTCCAATCACCGTATCCATCAACATACGGTGTTCTTCTGAGATGGACGCCCTACCAAGCAGATCCTTCAGCACCTCCGCCGGCGTGCAAGAGGGTGCCGGACTAGTCTGACGACCTTTCCCAGGGTCCGGACTTGAAAAAGCCCTCCGGGACGATACCTCAGGGTCGCCAGCCTCGTAGGACGGGGGAGCAAGGGGAGGCGTTTCGCTCTCTATCATCTCTGGACGAAGATCCCCTGAAGATGAGCTCTGCTGAGAAGGGTTGAGATCCGAACTGCAAGATAATGCTTCGGTTATTTTCCTCAGGAATAAAACATGAATGTGATTCATTATGAAACCCCTCCCCTCACTTACGCCTCAGGGGAGAGCGGGTCCCCTTTAGGGGGCGATTCGGCTGAAGCGTCCACCGGTGCCGAACCCTCTGACGAAGATTTCTTTCCCCGTTTTGAGGTTATCACCTCCGGGTCTTCAGAGGCAGTCCTTTTCATTCCCTGGTCGGGAGAATTTTCGATTCTTCCCTTCCTGACGGCCTCCTTCGTGGAGGTGGTAGCTCCTTGGTCCCCCCCCCTTTTTCCTCCGCCAATGATGCAGCCTCCAGCATCCTGGTCAGCGTAGGATTCGGCACGGTCTCGGGCAAGGGGGCTGGACACCTGATAAGCTTAGCCTTTGCTATCCACTCCTGTTCAAAGGGCAACTCTGCTAAAGGGTCGACTTGATAAAAATATGGATGGTATGTGCAAATATGGAGCTACTTACTTTAGCATCTGGGCGGTTGCAGCTCAGACCAGCGTCCTCGGACAGATCCGGACACCTTGCTTGTGATCCAAAGAACAATTTGTACATCTCCATGGGCGTCATTCCCATGAAGTGTTGTAGGACCCATGGTTCCTCGGGATTGAATTCCCACAGGCGGAGAGGTCGACGTTTGCAGGGCAGTGAGCAGCGAATCACCATGACTTGCGCCACCACGGTCAGATTGATATCTCTTTCTAGGAGATCTCGAATACGGCCCTGCAGCAAGGGCACGTCTTTCGACGACCCCTAGATAAGTCCTTCATTAACCCATAATGCCAGCCGTGGTGGGGGACCCGAGCAAAAAGTAGGCGGTGCCACCCATGTGGTGCCCCTAGGGGTTGTGATGTAAAACCAGTCATGTTGCCATAAGCCGAGCTCCTCTTGAAAAGAGCCTTCGGGCCATGGAGCGTCGGCCATCTTGCTTATTATAGCTCCTCCGCACTTACCGTGCTGCCCCTCGATCATCTTCGGTTCCACCTTGAAGGTTTTTAGCCACAATCCGAAGTGAGGAGTGATATGGAGGAAGGCCTCACACACGACAATGAATGATGAGATTTGGAGGATGGACTCCGGAGCTAAGTCGTGGAACTCCAGCCCCTAATAAAACATGAGCCCCCTCACGAGGGGATCAATCGGGAAGCTTAGCCCCCGAAGGAAGTGAGATGCGAACACCACGCTCTCACCGGGCTGGGGAGTGGGAATGGCCTGCCCTTGAGAAGGCAGCCTATGCGAGATTTCGCTGGTTAGATACCTGGCATCTCTCAGCTTTCGCACATCTTCTTCCGTAATGGAGGAAGGCATCCACCGGCCTTCAAGGTCAGAACCGGACATCGTTGAAGGTCTGAAGCGCCTAAAACTAGAGCTTCGGGTGTTGGAACTCGAAGCAAGGGGCGGATTCGATTGGATTGAAAAGAAGGGAGCTGAGCCATGGTCCCTTTATAAAGGAGTTGAATACCAAGAGCCCTCCCCGTAACCGTTTGAGACTCGCTTTCGATTAGGGAGTCATACCAAAGGCACGGTTGGGTTACCCACACCCGTATTGATGAGAATCCCGGAATAAGGGGACATGATCTCTGGTTTGACAAGACGTGGCAAGGAAACCACCTCGCTAAACGCGCTGAGGTGGAACAATGAGATAAATAAAGAGCCTGGCTGTGGCATGATGTCACGCCATGGAATACGTCAGCAGATCCGATTAATACAAATATTATTCTCTCTACGAAGGAATGTGGAACTTATTTTGCAGAGCCGGACACTACCCTGGTGTTCAACATCTTCTATGAAATATTCGGAGGAGGAACCCGCCTTGCAATGCCGAAGACAACTTGCACGCCGGACTCGTCGTCATTGAAGCCTGGTTCAGGGGCTACTGAGGGAGTCCTGGATTAGGGGGTGTCCGGATGGCCGGACTATGACCTTCGGCCAGACTCCTGGACTACGAAGATACAAGATTGAAGACTCCGTCCCGTGTCCGGATGGGACTTTCCTTGGCCTGGAAGGCAGGCTTGGCGATACGATATGAAGATCTCCTCCCATTGTAACCGACTCTGTGTAACCCTAGCCCTCTCCGGTGTCTATATAAACCGGAGAGTTTTAGTCCGTAGGACGAACAACAATCATACCATAGGCCAGATTCTAGGGTTTAGCCACTCCGATCTCGTGGTAGATCTACTCTTGTACTACCCATATCATCAATATTAATCAAGCAGGAGTAGGGTTTTACCTCCATCGAGAGGGCCCGAACCTGGGTAAAAACATCGTGTCCCTTGTCTCATGTTACCATCCGCCTAGACGCACAGTTCGGGACCCCCTACCCGAGATCCGCCGGTTTTGACACCGACAGGGGGCGCGCCCCACTTGCCTTGGGGGGCACTCCACCCCCCCCCCCCCCTGGCCGCTGCCCCTTGGGAGATTGGATCTCCCAGGGCCGCCCCCCCCCCTGGGGGCCTATATAAAGGAGGGGGAGGGAGGGCAGCCGCACCCTGTGTCTTGGTGCCTCCCTCCCCCTGCTACACCTCTTCCTCTTCCCGCAATAGCTTGGCGAAGCCCTGCCGGAGTTCTGCTGCATCCACCACCACGCCGTCGTGCTGCTGGATCTTCATCAACCTCTCCTTCCCCCTTGCTGGATCAAGATGGAGGAGACGTCACGCTGACCGTACGTGTGTTAAACGTGGAGGTGCCATCCGTTCGGTGCTAGGATCTCCGTTGATAGGATCACGACGAGAACGACTACCTCAACCCCGTTCTCTTGAACGCTTCCGCACGCGATCTACAAGTGGTATGTACATGCATCTCTCTCCTATCACTTGTTGCTTAGATGAACTCATAGATGGATCTTGGTGAAACCGTAGGAAATTTTTTATTTTCTACAACGTTCCCCAACAAAAAGGTCATGGCGAACTGGTTTCCCATGGCACTCAAGGACGGCGCTCGCACCTGGCTCCTGAACCTGGCTCCTGGCATGATCTCCTCCTGGGATGAGATGCGCACCCGCTTCATCGCCAACTTCCAGGGCACTCGCGACCGTCCGCCGGCTGTGGGTGACCTATGCCGCATCAAGCAGCAGCCCGGAGAGACCTTGCAGAAGTACATCCAGCGCTTCAACAACGCTCGCCTCAAGATTCCCAGGGTGACCAAGGAGGCCATCATCTCTGCGTTCTCTGATGGCGTTCGCGACGTCAAGATGAAGGAGGAGCTGACAATCCATGAAGACCTGTGTACGTCTCTGGAGTTGTTCAACCTGGTGACCAAGTGCGCTAAGGGCTGAGGAAGGGTGCCTCTCCCTTCTCGAGCTCCTAGCAGCAGACCTAGAAGAAAAGAAAGCTAAGGCCAAAGATGTGAAGCGCAAGGGAGCAGTTGTGCTCGCAGTAGAGCCGGACACAAAGCGCGGCAGGGACCAGCCGGAGTCGTCCAAGGGCAGCCGGTACTGCATGTACCATGATCTCCATACTCACAACACAACGAATGCCAGGAGCTCAGGGCCGTGCGAGGAGGCCGTGTCGGTCGACGCCTCGAGCGCAACGATCGGGGCTACGGCCGAGGCGTTGCAAGAGGTGGAGGATGATGGGACGACCATGGCCCTCGCCAAGGGTGGCGTGACCGACCTCGCGAGGACCGCTGGCAGGACCAGCCTCACGAGGGAGCTAGGAGAGATCAGCCTTGTGAGGATCGCCCGCATGGCAACACAGGCCTTCCTCCTCTGCCACCACCACCAAGAAGGAATGAAGACCATCATCAGGACGAGGGGGCTGGGGGCTTCCAGGAGCCACGTGCAATCTCTTGCATCCTGGGCGGCGCTCAGGCCCTAGCCTCACAGTGCATCTTCAAGCAGTTTGCTCGCGAGGTTAATGCAATCCTCCCCAAGCTTGAGGCCACGCGCCCTCTCAGGTGGTCTGCGTGCGCCATCACGTTCAGCTTAGCGGATCAGCTCAAGTGCGCGGCAACGGCCGGTGTCCTCCCAATGCTCTGTTCCCCAGTCATCAGCAACGTGCAAGTTACCAGGACCCTCATCGATGGCGGGGCAAGGCTCAATGTCCTGTCCGTCGAGACGTTCAACAATCTCCAAGTGCCATATGATCAGCTTCAGCCAACCAAGCCTTTCTCAGGAGTCACTGATGGTTCCACTGTCCCGATAGGGCAGGTCCGCCTTCCTGGCACCTTTGGACAGTGCAACAACTACCGCATTGAGCTCATTGACTTCGACGTCGCCCACATTCGCCTGCCATACAACGCCATCCTTGGGTACCCAGCCCTGGCTAAGTTCATGGCAGTGACTCACCATGGCTACAACATCCTCAAGATGCCAGGAAGCGGTGGGGTCATCATGGTCCCCTGTGAAGAGAAGGATGTGGTGTGCTCCCTCGAGCGCGCTTTCCAGGCCGCGTCGGTCGAGGACCCGGGCAGCAAGAATGGAAACCTCCCTGGAGCAGCTCCCAAGAAGAAGAAGACATCACCTGGCTCAAAGCCTCAGGAGGCAGGCACTTCCGGAGGCGCCACGTCCGGACATGCGCCCATCCAAGGGGCGCCACCCTCCATCGCATAGGAAGGCGCGTCCGGCACCCTCCTCGGGCAGGGCTCGGGGGCTCTCTCCTAGGGAGCCATCGACTTTGCCAAGACCATGAGGGAGGCGCTTGGGCACCACTTGGAGGCGAGATTCGTGGCACGCTAGGCGTAAGGAAAGAAGGACCCAACCCTCAGGAGTTCATCACCAAGGCCGCTCAGGAGTTGCAGGAATCAAGAGTCATGCGCGGCAACTGCCGCCTGCCCAGCGTAGCTCCCCATCCAGGCGAGGATGGCGGGCTGCACGTCTGCATCGACTACCCAGGGCTCAATCGAGTCGCTTCTCAGGAGTGCTTCTGGCCTTCGCGCGTGGGGTGTTGTGCAGGCCCACCGCACAGCTACATTTGCATGCCATGCGGCCTGCCGAACGCAGTTGCAGCCCACCAGCGCCTGATAAGGAGCATTCTGGAAGTTCAGGTGGCCAAGCATCACGCATTCCTGGAGGAGATGGAGATGGACCTCAGCGAGCCACCCGGACCTCCTGAGCCTCCCGAGGCTCGGAGTCCCAAGGGCTCGTGAGGATTGGCTTCTTCACCCCGCACCGCCAGATACCCCGACACTCGCTCTGCAATGGTATCAGGTGACTTCTTTCAAGTTTCATATCAGCTGGGAGCACCCCCAGGGCTGCATCATTCCCAGGTCGCGTGGGTCCGTCCCTGCAGCATGTATCCGTTTTGCTTATGTTTTCTGCTTACCTTGTCGGGGGCGCCCCTCGAGCTGCATCATCCCCAAGCTGCTCGGGCCTGACCTAGTGGCGTTTGCTTTCTCTGCACCTATCTAAGTTGATTTGTTCCTTCATGCTTAACCTACTCATGATTATCTTCTCCTTTCTACCGTGGACCTCTCCACCCTCATGCAAAGTGCTTGCACGTTAAAAGGGGGGTGCCTGGGCATCGCGACTCATGGGCTCTTACTGGCTCTCCAACCCTCACCCCCTGGCCTTGACCCACGGCATCGCGACCTGTCATACCAGCGGCGGCTGAGATAGCTCAAGGGCCGGGACCTGAGGACGTAGAGAATTTGCACTCTAACCACCTTGCAGGAACGTACCACCGATAAAGGCCCAGAGCCAGGCGCAACCCGCCTCGAGGTAGGGCCCCGTGGGTCCTGCGCTGGCTCACGGGTGCCCAGATACACCTCTCCTAGCCCTACCGTGCCGGCCACGTGTCAGGGCGGGGCTGTACACGCCCCGGGGGCTCCTCCCGGAGGGGAGCCCCCTTCCCACGCACTAGTGGAAGCACCATGCTCCGTGCTGGCTGACGACACTACCGAGGAGCGGCTATGCCCATACACATACGGAAGCTCTATGCTCCACGCTGGTGATAAACAACTGACGGCAGCCCACGGCTGCGTCAACCTCAGGGACCCCAGAGCTCATTGTCTGGCCTCATCGCAATGCCTCCCCTCGGGAGCGCCGCGTGAGGGGGCTGGACACGGGGGTTGCGCCCGGGCCACGCCTGAACACACGCCACCCATCCAGGTCCCTCGGACCTTGTCGTCGCACGTCCCTCCCCGAGTGGAGCCAAGGTATGAAGACTCGTTTGTGCGTCAAGGGGGGCTCCTGAGCATCGCGACTCACGAGCCTAACTGGTCACGTAACCCCTCACTCCTTAGTTCTGAAAGGCTAACGGCGGTTGAGGTATGCGTGGGGCCGGGCCCTGCCGACGTAGAACGACAAATCCTCTCCTTCACACCCTCCCTATTTGTTGTTCGCACGTCAAGGGGGACTCCTGAGCATCGCGACTCAGGAGCCTAACTTTTCACGTAGCCCCTCACTCCTTAATCTCGTCCTGGTGATCCGGTCGGGGCTAACGGCGGCTGAGGTATGCGCGGGGCCGGGCTCTGCCGATGTAGAACACAAGCAAATAGGAAGGAAATCGCAAAAGCTAGCAAATCCAGAAGCAAATATTACAGACCATAAATTGTTCTCACTATACCAGACACAAATTTAAACGCCTCCACGAGGCATGGTGCATGTTGTAGGAATCAAAGCAGGAAAAAGGCTGCGAGAAGATCACCCCTGGGCCGCGCCACTGCTCGTGGTAGAGTCGCGCTTGGCAGCCCCACCTCCTCGAGCTGCGGGGCCGGCAGCACCTCGCTTGGGCGCAGTGTTGAAGGCGCAGAACTTCGATAGCAGGGCCTCTGCTTGACCCATGATGGCTTCGGCAGCATTGGCAGAGCACTTGGCGTCCACGGGCTCCAGCAAGTCGTCAAGGTTGGTGCCAGGATTGCGGAGGTAGACGTGGTTGAGGATCCGCGTCAGCGCTGCGGAGGAGAGGACGCGAGCCTCGACTTCAGCCATGGGGCCGATGCCGATCACGACTTCTTCAAGCGCCTCGACGAGGAAGGGAACCAGCTTAGCGGGGCCTTCCTTGGCTCCGGCCAGCGGCTTCTCCAGGCCACCGTCATAAAGAGCTTTCAGCGCTATGCGAGCCCTCTTCCCATAGAGCGCGAAGGCCGCACAGTCCTCGGCCAATACATTCGCCTCGGCATCCAGTTCGACCCTCTCCGCCTTCAGCGCCTGCTTCAGCGTCTTCAACCGGTCATGGTCAGCTGAGAGTTCGGCGTTGCGCTCCTTGACAGCAGCCTCCCGAGACTTCATCTCCTCCTCCTTCACCTAGTGGTCGCGAATCTCCTTGGCGAGCTCGTCACGCAGCTCTTGCAATTCGCCATCCAGCATCTTGCAGTGGCCCTTGGTAGTCGAGGCATCCTTCAACGCCGCGTCGCGAGTGGCCATGGCCTGGGAGGTGGCTTGCTTCCCCTCCTCGGAAGCCGTCACAGCCTGGCTCAGTGCCGCTCGGATGGAGGCATCAGAGCGAACCCAACTGGAGCTCAACTCCAGGCGCCCGGCCACTAGGCGGGGTCCATGCTGCGAAGATCCTCCTGCAGCCGACTCAGTTCGTCGGCAGCACGGTCCAAGGCAGCAGAGGAAGCGGAGGAGACGGGGGTCGGTGGGGTGGGAGGAGAAGACGGCGGCATGATCACGGCTTGGGAGGAAGGGACCCCCTTAGCCTTGGCCACCTCGGCGACAGCATCAAGCGCAGGCACCTCCAGAGTCAGCAGGGTCACGGGGGCTGACTCCTCGCCGAAGCGTCCCTGCTAGCCTCGCGAGGATGATCGGGCAGGGGACGTGCGGGCCCCGCTACATCCCTTTCCCGCAAGTGAAGACACGGCCATGGCTGAGGAGCCCGTCCCAGGCGGGGTCGCCGCGTCTCCCTTCAGCCTCTTCGCCGTGGGTAGCAGCCTGCCCAATAGAAGATGTCAGATCTCGACAGCAAAAGACAGGAGCAAGGCGGAAGTCGAGCACTTACTGATTGACTGCCGCTGGATCCCACGGGCTCTGGCCAAGCTTGAAGCCTGAAAGCCTCTTGCGGGGCTCAGCCTCGGGAGGCCCAGTCGCAGGAGAAGGCACGCCAGAAGGGCTAGAGCTGACTTCGGCTTATGCAAGGGCCGGGGTAGATCCTTGGGGGATCAGCCCGGACCTGTCCTTCCTCGGGACCAGGGGCGCGTCCTGCCTCTCTCGCCTGGCGCCGGCCTTGTCGTCGTCAGGAAAGGAGCGGAGGGCGCTGGACATGCGCCAGGGGGAAGTCTCCCCTGTCCCCTCGAAGGTCGCCTCCGAGTCACGCTCCTCGTCCTCATCGTCATCTCCCTCCTCTTCCCCGCTGGATTCACCAGAGGACAGGTTCACCGTCGCCGTCGCCGCCTGAGCCTCAAGATCCTCCGCTGGCACCAGGCCGACCCCGTCAAAGGTGGGCATGGCGTCCACCACCAGCTCCCAGTCATCATAGAGGAACAAAGACTAGAGCATCCACCGGGCCTGCCACTTCCTCTCCAACAAAGCAGCGGAGAGCCGCGGTCAGATCCTCGTCGCTTAGGGCATCCAAGCTCAGGCGGAGGACGACATCCCTGCAAGCCTCCACAGCGGGTGCGAGTGCGCCTGAAGAAGGGCCACCCGGCACGACAAAAACTCCCTCAGGAGCGAGGCCCCGGTCAGCTTCGCTGCCCTCAGACTGCCCGGCCTCAGGTTGGCGTTCATCTTCTCCAACACCAGCTTCGCCCGCTGATCATCGAGCTTTGCGCGGGACCATGCCTCAACGGCCTCAGGCTGCTTTGTCGGCAGCTCCAGCAGGGGGTTGCGGCACCCAGCGTCCACTATGACCCACTTGCTCCGGAAGCCCTCGGCCCTCTTCCCAGCCTTCGAGATGGCATTGGACTTGGAGTATGCGACAAAACTCGCGCACGCTGAGATATTGTCGCCGGAGACCCGGAGGGAGAAGAAGTGGCGCAGCAAGGCCACGGAGGGCACCACCCCAACGTGCGCCTCACAGTAGTAGGTGAAGATCGACAAGAGGAGGATGGAGTTGGGGTGGATGTGCATAGCATGCAACTGATACTGGCGAAGGACGACAAGGAAGAACTTAGAGAAGGGAGGAACCAGGCCAGCGATGACGGCGTTCATGAAGAGCGGGTAGAAAGTGCTCCCCTTATCCTCCGGCCGGGCGGAGCCAAGTTGGAGTGTAGTCTCCCCCATCTCGTTGATCTGCGACGCCGCCATCCGGCGCGCGAGGGCGAGATTCTTCACCGTCACATTGGGGGAGACCAGAGCCGGCGAGTACCAGGCCGATGTGGCCCCAGCGGGGGTCCTGCGGGGCGCCATTGCTCGCCAGGGGAGAAAGGATGCGACAGATCTGAAGATTTTGGAAGCAGAGGGGCGAAGAGCAAGAAAGGGGATCTGGAGCAAGGAGAGCAAGAGTAATGAAGGTAAGGCTAACCCCGGATCAGCCTTTTGTCAATCGAGCGGTTGCCGAGGCAGCGTCAGGGAGCGGAGACGCCCACGTCCAAGCAACCTCCACGCGGCGCCCAAGGCCGCAGGCTGATGGGGCCCGCGGCGCTCCACACTTGCCCCTTCGCTTCTCCTATAAGCCAAGTCCGAGTGCGCCTTGGGCCCGGGGGCTACTGTCGGCGTTCTAGGAACGTGGGTCCCCAGACTTGCCTGCCTGCGGCCTGCGGCGTGGCCCAAGTGGTGGCCCAGTACGGCCAATCTTCATCAGCACAAGACTCAAGACCCTCGCGAGGGGCCAAGCCTCGCGGGGCGGATGATGCAAGGCTTCCTCAGGAACGGCCTCGCCAGGAAGGCTCGCAAGGAGGCGGAGAGATCAAGGCAGGGTACCTCGCGAGGTGCTCATTACTCAAGCCATGACGATCAAGACCAGGCAGGCGCCGGCCTGCGCAGTGTCCTTGTTTCCTCTTTGGTGCAAAGGGAGCAAGCACAGATGTGGAGTACCGAGGCATCAAACAAAGGTTGCCATTTCGGTGCAACAAGACCAAGACCGGTGGAGCGGCAGGATGGAGGTCATCGTGGAGCCCAAGACAGCATCGTCGCCAGTGCTTTTGGCAGCCGAAGACCAACTTTAGTCAGGATAACTTGTACTAGATGTTCCCCTTCAAAATGGTCGTTGTTGGCGCCCTTCCCGCTTAATATTTGGGAAGAGGCCCAGGGCCTCTATAAATAGGACAAGCCACCAAAGTAGAGAGGGATCCAGATTTTGGGAAGACAGAGAGAGAGAGAGGCGATCAAACTCACACAAGCAGTTCATCGCACCAGCTCAAGAACACCTCTCGCGAGGCCGTTCTTCCCTTGTACTATTCATAATCAGCCCCTGAGGCAATCCACCACATCACACACTGGAGTAGGGTATTACACCACAACGGTGGCCCAAACTGGTATAAATCTCGTGTTCCTTGTGTTGTTCATCGTTTTTAGCTTAGATCTCACGAGACGATCGGACGTAGGTCGGTAGGGGAGAGATCTTCGTGCGCACCCCAAAGTTCGAACCTTAAGGGTCTGCCGGAATCCAACATCCGACAACGACGGCATAGCAGACCAAGTGTTCAAACTAGCCTATTACAAGGCGCTTTGACGGCCCAAAAGAGTAATATTTTATCACACGGATGGCAGTTTGCAGAAACTAAATCGGCCTCCAGATCATGATTCTTCACTAGGATGACCTGAAGGCTGCGGATCATAATGCGCCGGTTCACCCTCCTCCTCTCCACCCAGTGGCTGGAAGTCAATGGTTGCCCAGTTAATCCTAGTTAAGGCTCGGAAGACAGCTTCATCGCTTATAAGGGTGGACGGTTCAACATCAAGGGTTTAAGTATGCTTACGGATTGGCGGGATAAGATTTTGCACATCATAAGTTGGTGCGTTAACCCGTTTGTTGTTGGCATCATACATCATTTGGTAAAACAACAAGTCAGTGTCCTCAGCTAGCTTGCTTGCCACTGGACACATCTCCCTTGTTATGGCCCTGAGGTCGTCATTATCAAAATCTGGCCCGTCCTCTTTTTGGCCTGGATAACCATTTCCAATATCTTCCGGATCAAGGTCAGATATCCCGGCCTTGGCACGAGTAAATGCAGTCAGAGCACCAGCCCTAGCAGCTGATTTCTTCAATTCCTCAAGCTGGGAAGGCGTCATGGATAATTTTTCCAATGTTTCCTTGATTAAAGTTGGGGGAGGTTTATTATATGAAGCTGTGCTGATGACCCGTTGAGCGCCGATATATAATTTCTCTATCAATGTATAGGCAGCTTTTAGTTTTTTGGGCATATCCGAGCCAAGATGAGTAACACGGCTACCTGCAATGGTCAAAGTATTATTAAACCAGCAGTTTCATGGTTGTTACTTATTTAAAGCTTATGAAGAGGTTATTTACCAAAGACAGCAGAGGTCATAGCATTGATTTGCCGCTTCAAGCCAGTCAGTTCTTTTGTTACCGGGTTAAGGGCTGCTTCAGCATCCTCCGCCCGCTTTAGCAAAGTTGCTTTTTCAGTCTCCCATTCTGCCCATTCACCTTTAGAGCTATCCTTCAGTTGTTCCATGGCTGTTAAAGCGCCGGTCAGCTCTTCCTTAGCCTTGGAGGGTTCTACTTGCTGGGACTTGATATTTTCTTGAAGGTTGGCGATTTGAGATTACTTTTTGGTCAGATCAGCCTGCAAGAGACAGTTAATGAGTTGGTAGTACATCTTTGAAGTCCCAAGCACATACAAGTTATACACTTGGCACTTGCAGGCTAATGCGGATTGCTTTTTATCAAATGTCATTTTAAAAGTCCCAAGCACTTAACAAGTTATCCACTTGGCACTTGGGGGCTAATTCATATTTTCTCAAGTTCAGGTTATGGATTTTTCCTATTCAGACGTAATACAAAGATGATTATCAAGAATTTTCGAAGTTTCATGACAAAAATGTACCGGTTCATCCTAAAAGTATAAACCAATCCCCGAGGGTTATGTAAGCAACATTAAGGATTGTTCTACTACAAGTCCCAGTTCACATCTATATTATGGACCGGCCCTTGGGGGCTACTAGAATTGATAGTCTAAACCAGTTATAAGGAAAGACAATTTATTCAAGGGGGAGTGATATTTACCTCATACCGTTTCTTCACCAGGCCCACTAAACTGGCTTCATAGTCGCGACTTGTGTTTAAATATCCAGAATGAATGTCTTGGGCACTGAGATGGGCATAGCTGGATAAATCGGTTTTCCACTTGCCCTTGTCCATAGCAAAAAGTTCTTCCTTGGCACTGTGCTTTAATAAAGCGATAGGGTTGTCAGGGGAGGTGAACCCAGTGCCAGTAACGACGACATCGTCGTCAGCAATTTTAGCCGGGCTTGGCGGATCATCAGCATGAGTCGACGGATCAATATCCATGTTTTTAGCTTCAGTTGTTTGATCCGGCAAGGACGGGCCATCAGGAATATTATCAGCATCCGGATGAGACGGTTTAGGAGTTTCTTCCGTTTCATCCAGATTGGGGTCTTCAGCCGGTTTGGTCACTTTGGCTTTCTTGTTGGTTCTGGCTTTGGCCCTGCAAAGTATGCATTAGAGCAGTGCAAGGATTAGAAATATAAAGGAATGAAGGATTAAAAAAATCTGCTCACCCAGGAACCATTTTAAGGGTGGGAAGCTTTGTTGATGTTGATTCGCCAGAAGATGAATGGGAGGTTCCCTGGTAATTCGAGTTAGATGGATTAAGAGGATATCAGAAATAACCCGCCCTGGGATAAGATGTATCAGAAGTACAAGAGACCTCTTGGCGGCATTTACGAACTGGAGAGTTCGGTAAGCCTGAGGAGGTCACCACTTGGCCGCTATGCCGAGTTGCGCGGCGAGCTTCATGCTGTTGTGTCTTCAAAAGAAAGTGCGCATCCGAATAAGCAAGAGGGTGTGAAAATTTTACTTTCTGGGCTGCTTGACGGGTTTTTGGTGTTGGCACAGGATCTGAGTCGGAAGAAAGAATAGTTACCTCTACATCACTAGCGCGGCTAGCTTCGCGTCATCCTGATAATGATCATTGTCAATGAGGTGTATGAAAAAATAACCAAGAGAGTCAGGTTCTACCTCTGATTCCAGATCATCAAGTTCTTCCTCATTAGGCAGGTCAGGGGACTCGGCGGTTTTCTTCTTCGCGGGTTTCTTTGTAACTTTGGTCTTGATGCGAGGCGCTCTCATCGGTTTATCCTGCAGCTTCACCGGTTTATCATGTATTTTCCTCTTCCAGAACGGATCTTCACCCTATACAGATGGACAACAAGTTATAAAGAAATATTTAAGAGGGGATGGATTAAGACAAGAATGGTGTAATTCTTACAGCTGACGGTTTATTGGAAACGCAGAAAGGACTGAGCTCTGTCTTGCTGCACTCAGATACTGGTTCATCCAACATCTTCTTGATAGATTCAGTAATTTCCTCGTTAGTTAGCTGAATATCAATATGCCGTTGAGGATCTTTGAGATCTCCTGTGTACTCGCACATTAAATCGGGGCGACGGCTTAAGGGCAAGATACTCCAAGAGACCCAGCAGCGGACAAAATCGGTGCCAGTAAAACCATTTGCCATAAAGGCTCGGAGCTTTGCAAGTTGTGGTGCGTACTTGGCTCGTTCCTTTGCAGTAAGTCGTTGGGGAACTGGATGCTTATTGGTAAGCCGGTGAGCATGATAACTGGGCACAGGATTTTCTTCATCTAGAGCTGTGTTTCGGCAGTAAAACAAAGTTTGATTCCAATCTTTAGGGTGGCTATGATGCCTGGCGTGAGGGAAGTTGACATCTTTCCTCTTCTGAATTGAAACGCCACGAAGTTCAGTGTTGGGCCCGTCCGTAAATTCAGCACGGCGGTTTAAGTAAAAGAAGTCCTGGAATAGCTAAATAGTAGGTTTTTCTTGCAAATAAGCCTCGCAAAATACTTGAAAATTGCAAATATTGGACACGGAGTTCGGTCCAATATCTTGAGGGCGGATTTGGAAGCTAGCAAGCACGTCACGGAAGAATTTTGACCCGGGAGGGCTAAACCCTCGACTCAGATGATCAGCAAACACAATCACCTCTCCATCCTTGGGCTCAGGAGGATTTTCTGGACCGGGGACTCGCCAGTGGATGGTCTCTTTGCTCGCTAAAGCGCCAGTTGCGACACACCCAGCTAGTTGTTCTTCCGTAAACCGGGATGGGACCCAGTTGCAAGCATAAAATTGTTTTGGCCATTTCAACAAAAAGCTGCAAAAAGATTAATGCCGGTTTAAGATTCATGGTTAACAAGTACAAAGCGACGCAAGGTCATAGGAGCATATGTTGAGGTATATATATATATCAAACCAGATTCAGACATCGGCAGGGTTATGGAAATGATGAATTGGCGGTTTAAGAGAGGGCTAATGCTACCTGGCGGGTTATAAATTTTCTTAAGGTTAAACCGCCTACGTTGGTGTGGAAGGAACAAATCTGGAAAAACTGCTAAGTGTTGCACAAACAGGTTTCACAGATTGACACTATAATTTTGGATCTGTCGCAGCTCGAAAAATGGAGAAAATTCTAAAACCCTAAGTTGTGACAGTGGAACAGTTAAAGATATAGATGAGATCTTCTACTTAGATGAGATGCATTAATGGAAAGAAGGACTACGGATATTGTTATACGGGATAAAAATCAAGGTTTGAATCAGGAGCTATTGTGCAGTAATGAAAGCTGATGAACATCGAAGAACACCGAAGAACACTGTTGAACACTAAAACCCTAGTAGTAGATCTGGGGTGGAAAGAAAGAAGACTTATTGAGGTTGAGGGAGCAGCGGAGAGGCGCCGCGTTTTTCTGGTACGTTTAGGGTGATGCAGCGGCCAGAGCTGAGGTCGGAGACGAGGCTTGACGGCGGCGGCTGAGCTCGAAGCACTGGGGCGCCGCGAGGAAGACGACGAGGTGAAGAGTCACAAAGGGTAAAAGTGAAAATGACCCGCGGTCCTATTTATAAAGCGAAGGAATAAGCGACAGGCACGAGAATCGATGAACCCAAAGAATCGATAAGTGATAGAGTTGTCGCCTTGATTTTTGGAGGCTCATTAATAAAAGGGAGGTTCAGTTTTAATAAGCAGGTGACGTCATGGCGGTTTATTACAATTTTGTAAGATGACGTCATGGCGGATTACAAGGTTCACATGAAGGTGTTCAAGAAGGGATTTTCTTAATTCTGGAAGATTGACATGAACAGGTTCAAATCAATCTGGGGCCTAATGTTGGGGATATAACTACTGAGTATAAACCGCCCAGGTGGGGCCGGGTTATACGTGTAACGAATTGTTCATATTGAAGCCCATGAAGAACAAGGAGTGTGGCGCTTTACTTAAGAGGCTTAGAGGCCCAGGACCCAAAGGCGGATTAGGGCCCGTAGATATAAACCGCCATATACTATGTAACTTGTGTAGTAAGATAGGAAAGGGTAGAAACCAAGCCGGACACGTGTATGAGTCGGCCGGGATTATGTAAACCGTCGGGCGTCAACCTATGTATATAAAGGGACGACCCGACGGCGGTTCAAGGACAAGAAACAACAACTCGAGAGCCAGGTAAAGCAGATTCGCTCCCTGATCATCGAGACCCCATCAATTCCACCACAACTGGATCGTAGGCTTTTACCTTCACCGCAAGGGGCTGAACCAGTATAAACTCCCCGTGTCCTTTGTCCGGTTTAACCTCTTTGAGCTAATCTCATTGCGATGGCTCCACGACTAAGTCCTCACACTAGGACGTCCAACATGATAATTCCACGACACAACCAGATGGTGGAGCCCAGGATCCAGACGCCACCTTCAATGACGACTGCTAGTACACTGAGGGTGCCTACTACTACGTGGAGGCTGCGGATGACCAGGAGTAGTTAGGAGGCTCCTAGGCAGGAGGCCTTGCCTTTTTGATCAATGTTGCTTTTGTGCTAGCCTTCTTAAGGAAAACTTGTCTAACTTATGTCTGTACTCAGATATTGTTGCTTCCGCTGACTCTTGTGTTTTGGAGCTTATGTATTTGAGCCCTCGAGGCCCATGGCTTGTAATATAAAGATTGTATTACTCGAATTTGTGTCTAGAGTTGTGTTGTGATATTTTCCCGTGAGTCCTTGATCTTGATCGTACACATTTGCGTGTATGATTAGTGTATGATTGAACCGAGGGGTCACAAGTTGGTATCAGAGCCGACTACCTGTAGGTAGCCCCCTTTCTAACTCCTTGGCTGAAGTTGAGTCTAGTCATTACAGAACTTTTACTAACATGGCTTTGCGGCTTATGGGCCCACATCGCCATTGGGTGGTATTAGGATCTTTTATTCCTCGTCTATACTCTGGGATTCTGGTCTCTCTTCTATTCGGGTTAAATGATTTTACTAACTCTAACATTAGGTTCTCGTAAATACTTCCTCCCATAGAGCCCCTCATTCCAGATGGTCGCTTGGTGCACTAGAAGATTCTGAAGATACTCGTCGATGTTTTCCCCACACCCTTGTGCCCTCCGTCGTTGCAATTCCCTAACACTGATGAATCCCTATGGATAGCCACATAAACTTGACGTCCAAACCTTCTTTTCCAATTGCTCTTGTTATTACAAGATACCCTGGAATACTTTTCGATATTCCGAGAAGAATCTGTTGCCTACTGCCTCGCAGCTCCTTTTACGCATGAATACATGTTCAAATAATTCCTCACACTTATCAAGGACTTGTTCAATCCTAGTTATTCATGCGTTTCACAAAATACCCCAAAATGATATTCGACCTTCCGAGAATCCTTTGCAACCTATTGCTTTGGAAAGTCTTGCATGCCTGCATTATGGTTAATTCCATATTTCTAGTAATCTGCATTGACATCCTCTGTCACTATCATTTCGAGTCCCTTGATCCAATATGTTTCGAATGCTTGCAATCCTCAAGCAGATCCTAGCATTCATCCTTCCGGCTCAGACATCGCTCCGAACATGAGCTTGTTCTTGGCAAAACAAACCTTGATTGATTGTCGATCTATATCAATTCAACTCAATTACCTTTTGATCAGAGCCTCTCCTTCTGATCTTCTGGTTTGAAAATCGTAATTCTTTTGTATTCAAGCTTTGAAGTTATCCAGATATATCTATAATCCGATGCCTTTGCAATCTTTATTCATCTGGTTGAGTATCGATACTCACATTAGATCCTTTATGGACCGCCATATCCTTGGTTGGATTATTATCCGACAGTGTCCTTCACATCCAAAATCTTGTGAGTTCTTCCCTGATACATAATACCTTCGGTAAATTGTATCATCTGCTTTGACTTTGATACTCTGCTTTCGAACTCGTATCTTTTGCTTGGTTGATGGTATAGATTCGTAAAAATGCCCCGATGGGTTGAACTTATGCCTTCCATAATCCGTGTGAACCGACAGTTCTCATGAGTCTTACTCTTCTCGTACTTTGCCAGGTAAATCTTCTGCACTGCAATTTCTTTGAAAACCAGGAGTGAATGAAAGGTTATGCATTGAAGAAGAGGGAGTCGACCTTGAACCTTTGAGTTCATGCCCATGGAACCGATGTAGAACTTATCATGGAAGCTGCTCGTAAAAATAATTACCCCTTGTTATAAGTTCATCTTGTATCGGTGGTTTGATCATTCATAATCATGGTTCTGACCATAGTTTCTCTTTAATTCCATTTCTCGGACAAGTTCAAATACTTGTCTCCTGCAAGTCATTTCACCTGTCCAACCTCTAATTTGATGTACCTTCAAGTATTGCCTCATGTTATCTCGATGATATTGTGTCATTGCACTACCTCTTGTAAATTCTTAATTGGAGTGATACTCCGTCACGTCACTCTTAGCCTGTTTGGCTATATCATTATCGTGCTAATTTTAACTGGTGTTACCTGGTCCTTATTCCTGGAGCACAACTTTTTGACGATGAGCGAAGCTTACGCCAATCTTCCTCATCTTATCATTCCACCTTGAACAACAAGCTTTAATCCAAGCTTGTGTCGTATCCGTGGTTCCAATAGCCTTCGCTTCATCATTCCTTTTGCTTGATGTCGTTGCTGCTCGATGGCATCTTCATAGAGCCTCTCGACAAAATTTATAGTGATCACCATCAATATACTGCCTTGTTCTAAGATATCAATCGAATTCTTGAGAAGAAGTACCATCCTTGCCCGTCGATGATTCGTGTTGTCATCGACACCATCCTTGACTTCCTGCCAATACAGACTTGGCCATGTTTTGTTTATATCTTACATTCCTTAACATTCTTGGAATTGTTCCTTTGTACTTCTTGTGACCTTCAGATTCAATCTTGCTTGAAACACCATATTTAATGTTACCTTGAAGCATGATTGTGGTACGCCGGACAACAACAAGAACATTTGGAGTGCATTGCCAAATGCTTCTTGCTCTATTATCCAAACACCATTGTATGGATAACATCATGAATTCCCTTGCCCCTTTATCCAAATGGTGATGTACTTGTTGTTCTGACATGTGTATCATGCTCTACTGTTCCTTGGGAAAACATACACTCCTAAATCTTCTGTTTAAACACCTTTTCCTTTCCACTAGAGTGTTTAATCTGATAATCACATTTTTCCTTTCCATTTTTTTCTTAATCTTTCTTGTGATCTATATGATATAAGCAGTAATATTTCCCTGCTTATGTAAACACCTCCGTGTACAACACGAGAACTTTGCCTATTGGTCCGCCTCGCCTTGCGAGTAGGAAAACGGTTCTCTTCTTCCCTCGCCCTTGGTACCGACGTTGTTGCCAACATAACCAACAGGCTATCCCCTGACACGCCTTGCTACCATGACCGTGCAATATGTCAGTGTCCTCCCTACTTTTGAACCACATGATGGGACCATAACCCACAGCTCCACAGGATCGAAACCTGAATCTCCTATACATCCTTGATTCCGAAGTATCCTTTGCACTTGCCTTCGTATGTAATTCATGAGCCACCGTCCTAGAGATGATCTAGTCTGGTATCAGACGCAATATTTCCTTTCGTTGCTCCGAACCCGTTTGGCCTTCTGATTAGGCATCAGACGATTGCCTGTCCGCTCGAGATTTCTTATGGTACATTCTTATTTGCTCCCGATGTTTTCTTCAGATCAATTCGAGAGTTATTTTCTACCTCATTCCCTGAGTTATCTACCAGTTAATCAACCTTGTAGAGGTACATTCTTCCAAAGTTATCCCTTATCCTTTTCATAAGTACGATGGAGTTTCCGAAGAAAGGATGACGACTTCATCATGATGATGTGAAGCAAAAAAACTGAAGACATCAATGAAAGGGATCACCTTCTTCAAGAAGAGCAGGCAAGAACGAGAAGACTCGCTAGAATTTCCTAACCAACTCTTTCCCCCTTACTTCACCTCTTAAATCTCGGAACGAGATTTCTTGTAGTGGAGGAGATTTGTAACATCCCCAGCATCACACTATAGTAATCCCTTATGATCAGTGCCAAGTCATCTTGTCTGACAAAGCTTAATCATGTTGGGATAATATCTCAACACAAGTCCCTTCTCCGAATTCTATTCAAATTCAAAGTGAAATTCTAAGTTGCAAAAAAAACTTGCTAGAAAAATGTTCATCATTTAGCCAAAATTCCATAACATTTAATTGTTAAGGAAAACAACATCGATGGTTGATGTTGGGATAATATCTCAACACAAGTCCCTTCTGAAGATACTCGTCGATGTTTTCCCTAGACCCTTGTGCCCTCCGCCGTTGCAATTCCCTAACACTGGTCAATCCCTATGGATAGCCACATAAACTTGCCATCCAAACCTCCTTTTCCAATTGCTCTTGTTATTACAAGATACCCTGGAATACTTTTCGATATTCTGATAATCTGTTGTGCCTGCTGCCTTGCAGCTCCTTTTACGCATGAATACATGTTCGAATAATTCCTCACACTTATCAAGGACTTGTTCAGTCCTAGTTATTCATGCGTTTCACAAAATAACCCGGAATGATATTCGAACTTCCGAGAATCCTTTGCAGCCTATTGCTTTGGAAAGTCTTGCATGCCTGCATTATGGTTAATTCCATATTTCTAGTAATCTGCGTTGACATCCTCTGTCACTATCGTTTCGAGTGCCTTGATCCAATATGTTGCGAATGCTTGCAATCCTCAAGCAGATCCTAGCATTCATCCTTCCGGCTCAGACGTCGCTCCAAACATGAGCTTGTTCTTGGAAAATCAAACCTTGATTGATTGTCGATCTATATCGATTCAACCCAATTATCTTTTGATTAGAGCCTCTGCTTCTGATCTTCTGGTTTGAAAATCGTAATTCCTTTGTATTCAAGCTTTGAAGTTATCCATATATATCTATAGTCCGATACCTTTGCATTTTTATTCATATGGTTGAGTATCGATACTCACATTAGATCCTTTATGGACCGCCATATCCTTGGTTGGATTATTATCCGACAGTGTCCTTCACATCCAAAATCTTGTGAGTTTTTCCCTGATACATAATACCTTCGGTAAATTGTATCATATGCTTTGACTTTGATATTCTGCTTTCGAACTCGTATCTTTTGCTTGGTTGATGGTTGTATAGATTCGTAAACATGCCCCGATGGGTTGAACTTATGCATTCCATAATCCGTGTAAACCCGAGAGTTCTCATGAGTCTTACTCTTCTGGTACTTCGCCAGATAAATCTTCTGTACTTCAATTTCTTTGAAAACAAGGAGTGAATGAAAGGTTATGCATTGAAGAAGAGGGAGTCGACCTTGAACCTTTGTGTTCATGCCTATGGAACCGATGTAGAACTTATCATGGAAGCTACTCGTAAAAATAATTACCCCTTGTTATAAGTTCATCTTGTATTGGTGGTTTGATCATTCATAATCATGGTTCCGACCAAAGTTTCTCCTTAATTCCATTTCCCGGACAAGTTAAAATACTTGTCTCCTGCAAGTCATTTCACCTGTCCAACCTCTAGTTTGATCTACCTTCAACTATTGCCTCATGTTATCTCGATGATATTGTGTCATTGCACTACCTCTTGTAAATTATTAATTGGAGTGATACTCCATCACATCACTCTTAGCCTATTTGGCTATATCATTATCGTGCTAATTTTAATTGGTGCTACCTGGTCCTTATTCTCGGAGCACAACTTTTCGATGATGAGCGAAGCTTACGCCAATCTTCCTCATCTTATCATTCCACCTTGAACAACAAGCTTGAATCCAAGCTTGTGTCGTATCCGTGGTTACAATAGCCTTCGCTTCATCATTCCTTTTGCTTGATGTCGTTGCTGCTTGATGGCATCTTCATAGAGCCTCTCGACAAAATTTGTCGTGATCACCATCAATATACTGCCTTGTTCTAAGATATCAATCGAATTCTTGAGGAGAAATACCATCCTTTCCCATCGATGATTCATGTTGTCATCGACACCATCCTTGACTTCCTGCCAATATAGACTTGGTCATGTTTTGGTTATGTCTTACATTCCTTAACATTCTTGGAATTGTTCCTTTGTACTTCTTGTGACCTTCAGATTTACTCTTGCTTGAAACACCATGTTAATGATACCTCGAAGCATGATTGTGGTACGCCGGACAACAACAAGAACATTTGGAGTGCATTGCCAAATGCTTCCTGCTCTATTATCCAAACACCGTTGTATGGATAACATCACGAATTCCCTTGCCCCTTTATCCAAATGGTGATGTACTTGTTGTTCTGACATGTGTATCATGCTCTACTGTTCCTTGGGAAAAGATACACTCCTAAATCTTCTGTTTAAACACCTTTTCCTTTCCATTGGAGTGTTTAATCTGATAATCACATTTTTCCTTTCCATTGTTTTGTTAATCTTTCTTGTGATCTATATGATATAAGCAGCAATATTTCCCTACTTATGTAAACACCTCGGTGTACAACACAGTCAGTAAGACCCTATTACTATTATTGATGACATTTCGGTAACCACCGATGGACGAGAACTTTGCCTATTGGTCCGCCTCGCCTTGCGAGCAGGAAAACGGTTCTCTTCGTCCCTCTCCCTTGGTACTGACGTTGTTGCCAACATAACCGACAGGCTATCCACTGACACGCCTTGCTACCATGACCGTGCAATATGTCAGTGTCCTCCCTACTTTTGAACCACATGGTGGGACCATAACCCACAGCTCCACAGGATCGAAACCTGAATCTCCTATACATCCTTGATTCCGAAGTATCCTTTGCACTTGCCTTCGTATGTAATTCATGAGCCACCGTCCTAGAGATGATCTAGTATGGTATCAGACGCAATATTTCCTTTCGTTGCTCCAAACCCGTTTGGCCTTCTAATTAGGCATCAGACGATTGCCTGTCCGCTCGAGATTTCTTATGGTACATTCTTATTTGCTCCCGATGTTTTCTTCAGATCAATTCGAGAGTTATTTTCTACCTCATTCCCTGAGTTATCTACCAGTTAATCAACCTTGTAGAGGTACATTCTTCCAAAGTTACCCCTTATCCTTTTCATAAGTACGATGGAGTTTCCGAAGAAAGGATGACGACTTCATCATGATGATGTGAAGCAAAAAAACAGAAGACATCAATGAAAGGGATCACCTTCTTCAAGAAGAGCAGGCAAGAACGAGAAGACTCGCTAGAATTTCGTAACCAACTCTTTCCCCCTTACTTCACCTCTTAAATCTCGGGATGATATTTCTTGTAGTGGAGGAGATTTGTAACATCCCCAGCATCACACTACAGTAATCCCTTATGATCAGTGCCAAGTCATCTTGTTTTACAAAGCTTAATCATGTTGGGATAATATCTCAACTCAAGTCCCTTCTCCGAATTCTATTCAAATTCAAAGTGAAGTTTGAAGTTGCAAAAAAAACTTGCTAGAAAAATGTTCATCATTTAGCCAAAATTCCAGAACATTTATTTGTTAAGGAAAACAACATCACCATTGATCTAAGATGGACAGTAGCAATTATTTCTTTGCAACTTCAGCATTTTTGAATGTCATTTTAATTGTGAAAAATGTAAATGACATCCCCTGGCCTCCAAACTTTTGTGGCACTGGCTAAAAATGCCTTGGATTTTATGGGCCCAGTTCCATAATTTTATTTAAGATATTTGGATGCCCAATTAACTTCCTTTCGTTCTCTGTTTATTAAACAAAAAAAGGAAGAAAAGTGGGAGAGGCCCCCAGCCGCTCCTGGGCCACGGCCCATCGAGCCAGCCTAGCTCCCCGCACCGGACCCCGCCTGCCTGTTCCTCGGTTGCGCACCGCTACAGGGCGTGGTCACCACCGGACTCCCTCGGTGGCGACGCCCCGGCGCCGAAAAGGTAGCCCCCGCTTCCCCTCGAGCTCCCCCCCCCCCCCCCGCTCTCATCCACTCGTCCCCACGCCCTTTCGTCTTTGCCCTCGCCCCAGATCCCCTTCTCCCCCTCACCCGAACGCAGCCATCGCCACGGCCTCATCGTACGCATGGCCACCGGCCGCCGCCCTTCGTTCGCCCGCGTCCGGGAGCTTCCTCCCCGCCGCCTACACCGACTGCGTCCACTTCCCCGAGCTCGAAGCCCCTGCATCATCGGGAACGACTCCGTCTTCTACCTCCGGCCGCGGTGGGTCACCGCCGTGAACCGTCGCCATCAAGTCGTCCCAAGCCCACTGACCATCCTGTCGTCTTCTCTGTGAGCACCGCCCCGTTTCCCCCTTGTTTTCCCTTTCGATCCGTAGCCGTAGCCTTCGCCTGGTGCTCGCCGTAGTTGCCACCATAGCTTTGCGTCCATGTACGCGCATCGCAGCCACGTCTGTTCGCTACTGCTACCGCTCGTTCCTGCTGCTGCCTTGGCGCTGCTGCTTCGCTGCTACTCTGCTTGCTGGCCGTTGCGTGCTGCTGCTCCTAGGCGCCGCCGCTGCTACTCTATCTGCTGTTGCTGCTACTCTTAGATGCTTGCTGTTGCTGCTACTTTGACTGCCGCTGCTCGTCGCATGTGGCCGCGCTGGTCGCCGCTGCCGGCCGCGCCGTGGCTAGCCCCTGCCTGCGTGCCCATGCTCACGTACCCGCAGCCGCGGTGCTCCTGGCCGCCCTCGTGTGCGCCATTGCTGGCCATGGCCGCATCTGCCCTGTGTGCGCGTGTGTGCTCAAGCGTGAGAATGACTTGGTTCATGGCACATGGGGCTAGCCCAATTAGTTAAGGATAATTGCCTTTTAGTTAGGGGTTAATTAGTGTTAGGTTGGCCTTTAGTCTATGGCAAGTGGGACCCATCCCTGTTTAAATTAGCTAGATGATTTATTTGACACATGTGAGAATGACATGTGGGCCCTTCTGACTGGTCAATCATTGACCTGGTCAACAGTCAACCAATCCCCCTGACCCCACTGTCATACATCGTGGCGAGGTGCTGCTGTGTACAAAAGTATCTACAGCTTTTAATTCGAATGATTAATTCAGGAATTTCAGGAAATTGTTAAAACTTTGGAAAATCATATAAAATAAAATGTAACACGGATGAAAATGTTTTCTACATGAAAGTTGCTCAGGAAAACAAGATGAATCCGAATACGCGGTCCGTTTACCTGTCAGATGCCTCTAACTATCTGAACATGGAACATTCCCCCTCCGGTCATCTGTCTAACATAGGTCCAGAACTGGGAAAACATTCCTGGTTGAATTCCCCCTTCACCTATTCGTGTAGACATATGTTAGGTCACACCCGGCACGCCATATTGCCATGTTATGCTTTATGATGCTTTGTTTGCTTTATATTTATTATTTCTTCTCCCTATTCTCTTCGGTAGACCCTGAGACTGCGGCTAGTGCCACTGTGATCGTCTACTTCACCGACGATCCTTCTTCCCTTTCAGCGGAGCTTCCAAGCAAGCCCCCCCCTTTGATCATCCTGATATCACCCATTCCATTCTCTCATACTTGCGTTAGATTTTGCTACTGTTATTGTTTGCTCCTATTCTGATGCATGGCCTGCTTTTGTAACCTACTTATCCTAAACTGCTTAGTATAGGTTAGTTACTGATCCATCAGTGACCCCCACCTGGTCCTTGTTGCTCCTGCTTCATCATCGACGACTCGATCAACGTGATCAACGACCAGAGCCCGACACCTCACATCACATCACGCCCCTTTTGTTGCTCGATTCTGCAGAGTTACCATGGAGTGCCGAGGGTGGAACCTCATACATCACTCCTGATGAGATCTCTGTAGTGTAGCTATTCGGTCATGGTCATCGAGGGTGATTTCCAACTTAACCATTTCCGATACGACTCTGTCATGCAACCCCTCAAGTGTGAACCTCGAGGGTGGTTCCTCTTACGTCCACCTTGATGATTACATCGAGTGGAATTCACCTGGGGTGATTTATCGGGTTTTCCCCTTGATGTTTGGACACACGGATACTTGGACTTTACAACTGTTACTTGGAAAGGCGAGTCGACCCTGACGGTTACCCGCGAGTGATGTGGAGACGGGTTGACCTGGAGGGTACCTGAGAGTTGAATACGAGGCGTGGCCAGGCATTCTTAGCCCTTGCCGCAAGCCCTCGAGACGGGGCGACGGGGTCACATCTTTCGTGAGTCTCTGCTCGTGACTGCACTACCAACACACTAATGGTTTGGATATTTTATCTGAGGGGCCTCTGGCCTGATAGCACTAACCATCACGTGGGCATAGTATGGGCGTTCTGCATCGTATGCACCAGCCGAAGCTTAATAGACGTCATGCGATTGAGCGGCGCGTGCCGGGTTGGACTGGTAAGCACCTGCCTTTTTAAGGAGGTAGCTAGGTCTGCTCACCAGCCGCGTTCGCAACGTGCAGGAGTTCTCGGGGCGATGGCCCAAGACTCCTAGGTGCATAGGTTTAGTTCGGCGTGCTGACCTCTCTATTAAGCCTAGGTCAGGTTGCGGTGTATTGTTTGGCCGAGGCCGGGCATGACTCAGGAAAGTGTGTCTGGCCGGAGTTAATCGAGCGTGGTGGGTAAGTTGGTGCACCCCTGCAGGGAAGAAAACATCTATCGATAGCCTGTCCTACGGTAACGGACACTTGGAGTTGTATCCCGATCGATACAACTAGAACTGGATACTTGAGGTGATAACTGGATAGTATGGCTCTGGGATTGCTTTCTCGCAGGGAGTCAAGAAAGGATCTCTGGCCGAGGCTGATAACACTACTACTACTTTATGCTACTCTTATCTCTTTTGATGCTGCAAGATGCTTGGAGCTGCTTGAAGATGCTAGTCTTCGATAGGCTGGGCTTTCCCCTTCTCTTCTAGCATTCTGCAGTTCAGTCCACATATACTACCCATTTCATTGACATCGATGCATATGTAGTGTAGATCCTTGCTTGCGAGTACTTTGGATGAGTACTCACGATTCCTTTGCTCCCCCTTTTTCCCCCTTTTCAATTCTTCTCGGACGTCGGAACCAGATGGTGCAGCCTAGGATCCAGACGCTACCTTCAACGATGACTGCTACTACACTAAGGGTGCCTACTACTACGTGGAGGCCGTCGACGACAAGGAGTAGTTAGGAGGCTCCCAGGCAGGAGGCCTTGCCATTTCGATCAATGTTGCTTTTGTGCTAGCCTTCTTAATGCAAACTTGTCTAACTTATGTCTGCACTCAGATATTGTTGCTTCCGCTCACTCTTGTGTTTTCGAGCTTATGTATTCGAGCCCTCGAGGCCCATGGCTTGTAATATAAAGCTTGTATTATTCGAATTTGTGTCTAGAGTTGTGTTGTGATATCTTCCCGTGAGTCCTTGATCTTGATCGTACACATTTGCGTGTATGATTAGTGTATGATTGAATTGAGGGCGTCACAGAATCTCCCGAAGACGAGGACCGCTCAAGGTTGGACCGAGCCGGACTGCAAATACACGATTCAACACATTAATACTATGAAGTAGTGAGGCCGGATATATGAATGTGTTTAGGTTTTTGAATACTCACGATTTGGCCAGGGGCTTGTTGTAACACCCCGGATGCAACTTTCCATATTTGTAACTCCAACTCTTGCCATTTCCGGCTATGTGTTGTGATATTTCCTTCGTGGTTGTGTTTTTGTCTTTTGTTTTGCATTTGGTTCATGTCATAATTCTTATTCTTGTTTCATCCAAGTGATTAATTCCTTCTTTCGGAGTTTGTTCATAAGGAAGTAATTCTTGGTTCCAAGTTATTCATGTTTCTTGTCCGGAGTTCAAAGTTACTCATTTCGTAGCTCCATCTAAATCATTGCAAGGCTTCACCTTGTGTTTTCAACTTCTCTTTCTTTCTATCATCCTTTTATTACCGAAGTTCTTGATTGAGGTTCTACATGGTGGTCGTCAAGGATTCCTTTCATCCTTCAATTGTTCTTCAAGATTTCTCTTAAAGCTAAGATCCGCCAAGCTATACTCCAAAATAAACATGGTGCTCAACACATGTTTTGTTTTGAGGAGTTCAAGTATTCTTCATCTTGCATTCCAAAGTGCAATTCCTTCTACCTTATCTTCGAGATGGTGTTATATCATTCTTGACAATTTTCATTCATGTTTCGCGATTCACATGTTGTCAAGAATGAGGTATTTTAAATCCATCAATCTCTTCGTTGGAGTTATCTTGGTATAGATTTCACTTAAAGCCTTCCCTAAGGAATGTTGCTAATTGTGCTGTCTATTGATAATCCAAGTTTCCACCTATTCTCGTGGTGAAAGAAGTTTTTCATCTCTTTGGTGCTCTCAATCAAATCAATGGTTTCCATTAGTGGTCGGTTGTCACTTCATAGTCTTGAGATGTTTTCCATCAGCCCACAACAAGCTTGTGCTTTCGTTGTTGATTTTCCAACAAGTCCGTTCAACCCTTCTCCGTAAGGATGCTTTTCAAATTGAATTGTGGTAGAAGATATCATTTTCTTTTCAATTCTTTTCTTTCCAATGGTCCAACTTATATTCCTTCATTCCGAAGGCATTGTGATGTTACTCTCTTCGACCCATCATCTCAGTTTGTAAATATCATGTTCTTTCCTTGCTTATCCGTTTAACAGGAGTGTCGTGTCCTGTTTTCAAGTTCTTTTCTTCTTATCAAGTCTTGCATCTCTTTTCAACCGGAGTGCAGTCCGAATTTGATCTTCCTTGTTCCTTGTTTATGTCATTTCAAACAGAGTGGTTCCAATTCCTTTTTGTCCATTGTACTCGTCATTCATAGCTTTGCGACCTCCAAGGTTCACATGGGGTTCTTTGTTTCTATTTTCTACTGCAGTGCTCTCAATTGTGTTCAACTCCATTGTGTTCTTTCTTTCAACTTTTCAACCTCACAAGATTCTTTGGTTTCACTCATTGGTTGAAGAAGCAACTTAGTTTACATCTTCTCTTCCTCTTCCGTTTCTCTCCGCTGCCATCCTAGATCTCGGGACGAGATCCTCTTGTAGTGGTGGAGTGTTGTAACACCCCGGATGTAACTTTCCATATGTGTAACTCCAACTCTTGCCATTTCTGGCTATGTGTTGTGATATTTCCTTCGTGGTTGGGTTTTTGTCTTTTGTTTTGCATTTTGTTCATGTCATGTATCTCATCTCATAGCATCATGTGCATTGCATATGCATGTTTTCATAAAGCTTCCATCCGTTTGTAGTTGTCGTGTTCCCCCCTTGCCTTCGTTGACCGCTCCGAGTCCAACCGGGTTTTGATTCCCTCTTGTTAATCCACCTAACCCCTCTTTGCTCAGTGTATCGACCCCTCACCCGCGCCCGAAATCCCCCGGACCCGACCCGGGCAGTTGTCACCATTGGGTCCGGATCATCTCCAAACATCCCTAAAGGATCTTCGGTTTTTCATTTGGACTCCCTAACCCATTTATTCTCAACTGCCCGATTTTGATCGAAGGGTCCGTTTAGCCCCTAAACTAACCCCTTACTATATATATCAGTCTAATCCTAGGCTATCACATCCATTCCTCCTCTATCCAATTGCCATTGCCACACTCCACCTCCCACCTCGGGATCTCCTCCCGATCCAAATTCTCTCCGACCAAGCCCCTTGTTTTGCATCCACCTCGCCTTCAGCCATCCACCAACAGAGAAGCACCCGACCTCGTCGTCACATCCATCCCATCGATCCATCTCCACCAGCCACCACCAAATCCTCCTCCTGTCGCCTCCACCGGCCACCCAAGCAGCCTCGAGCTCCTCCTCTTGAGCCACTACAATCGATCCCCTCGTCGATTGCAGATACCAGTCAATTCCATCAATCCAACCCATCAATCAGAGAAGCCCCGGGCTCTTGCTCGATCTGTGCCTCCACCTCCCAAGCACCTCATCCCTGGCCTCCTCCTTGCCTTGTCGTCCAATGTCGTCGCCCTCATCCACCAGGCCGGAGCTCCGTCGCCCTTCTCTTCCTCCTTACTTCCTTCTCTACCTCTCGCTCTTTCTCACATCTCTCTCTGCAGTAGCAGGACGACGCCACCATCCTCATGCTGCTACGCCGCCTCGACATCAGATCACCTCCGCCCGTTCCCGTCGACCCCGTCGCCAGAAACCTCCTGTCGCCGTCCTCTGCAGCCATGGACAGCCCCAGGAGCTCCCTCGCAGCAGCCCGGTTCTGGTGCCTCGCTGGAGAATGTTGTCCTCGACAAAATCCCCGTCGCCTGGCGCCGCCAAGTCCCACTCCTGCCTCTGTTCGAGAGGAGGAGGCTGCAGTCGCGCAGCCGTGTTGACTACTCCTTTGCTTCCGCTCGTCCCGCGTTGCCAGCCATGTCCCCGCGCGACCCAGACCGCCCCGGCCTACCTCTCCACCGCCTGGGCTTGGCCCATGGTGAGGCCACCCCGCCGACGCCCCTCTGTTTTTTTCCTCCTGTTGGGCCAGCAGATTCGGCCCAGTGTAGTATTTTTTTCAGATTTGCGAATTTGTCTATTATCCACAAAAACGTCTGTTTGCAGAAAAACCCTCATGCTTCATACATTTAATAACTCACAAACCCTGCATCATATGTAAATAATTTATATATGAAGAATGCTTAGTTTTTCATCTAGTTTCATAATCTGCTACTTTCATCCATGTTTAAAATGTTTAAACTTGTTGTTTGTTTAATTTTGCATAAATGCCATGTTAAAATTATTTATTTCATAACTAATTAACCGTATCTCTGAATTTAATAAACTTGATGTAAATGGGTTGGAATAATGCATAGTTTAACATGGTGACTTTACTTTGCATGTTTAACTACATTAAAATATGGTTTAGGGCAGAATAGTAGCTAATTTAAAATATGGATATGAGGATTTTCCGGAATTGATGTTTGTTGTTTCCGGCCTCATTTAAACTTGCCTAAATAGTTAGTTTACTTATGCTTCACCTCTTGCCATGTTTAATAACATTTAATATTGTTGGGTACATAACCGAGAGAGAACTAAATAATTGATGTGGTGTTTCATCGATATGCAACACGTTGCATATTGAGCTCCACTTAACTTGTAGTATTGTTTTGCTGCACTTTGCCATGCCATGCCTTTTAAACCGGACATGCATCATACCTGGTTGAGCATCATGCCGAGTTTATGTGTTGTGTGTTTACCATGTTGTTTTCTTCTTTCCGGTTGTGCTTCTTCTCGGTAGTTCCTGTTTCGTTGCAATCGTGAGGATTCGTTCGTCTACGCTTGGTTCGTCTTCACTCGTTCGTCTTCTCCATGGACCCGTTCTTCTTCCTATCGGGATTTCAGGCATGATGACCTTTACCCTCGATATCACTTCTATCTTTGCTTGTTAGTTGCTTTGTTCTATCACTATGTTGTGCTTCCTATCACTTGTTTGCCATGCCTCCCATATTGCCATGTCAGCCTCTAACCTTTTCACCCTTCCTAGCAAAACGTTGTTTGGCTAAGTTACCACTTTTTCTCAGCCCCTCTTATAGTGTTGTTAGTTGCAGGTGAAGTTGAAGATTGCTCCATATTGGAACAGGATTATTTTGGGATATCACAATATCTCTTATTTAATTAATGCATCTATATACTTGGTAAAGGGTGGAAGGCTTGACCTTATGCCTGGTGTTTTGTTCCACTCTTGCCGCCCTAGTTTCCGTCATACCGGTGTTATGTTCCTTGATTTTGCGTTCCTTACGCGGTCGGGTTTATGGGAACCCTTGACAGCTCGCTTTGAATAAAACTCCTCCAGCAAGGCCCAACCTTGGTTTTACATTTGCCTAACAACCTACTAACTTTCCCTTGGGTTTTCGCAAGCCCGAGGGTCATCTTTATTTTAACCCCCCGGGCCAGTGCTTCCCTAAGTGTTGGTCCGAACCGAGTAGACTGCGGGGCCACCTCGGGGAAACTTGAGGGTTGGTTTTACTCGTAGGATGTCTCATCCATTGTGCCCTGAGAATGAGATATGTGCAGCTCCTATCAGGATTTGTCAGCATAGTCCGGCGGTCTTGCTGGTCTTGTTTTACCATTGTCGAAATGTCTTGTAACCGGGATTCCGAGACTGATCGGGTCTTGCCGGGAGAAGGAATATCCTTCGCTAATCGTGAGAGCTTGTGATGGGCTAAGTTGGGACACCCCTGCAGGGTATAAACTTTCAAAAGTCGTGGCCGCGGTTGTGTGGCAGATGGGAATTTGTTAATATCCGGTTGTAGAGAACTTGACACTTGACTTAAATAAAATGTATCAACCGTGTGTGTAGCCATGATGGCCTCTTTTCAGCGGAGTCTAGGAAGTGAACACGGTTTGGGTTATGATTGAACGTAAGTAGTTTCAGGATCACTTCTTGATCACTTCTAGCTTCTCGACCGTTGCGTTGCTTCTCTTCTCACTCTTATTTGCGTATGTTAGCCACCATATATGCTTAGTGCTGGCTGCAGCTCCACCCCATTAACCCTTTCCTACCCATAAGCTTAAATAGTCTTGATCTCGCGGGTTTTGAGATTGCTAAGTCCTCGTGACTCACAAGATACTACCAAACAGTGGTAGGTGCCGATGATACCAGTGTAGGTGATGCAACCGAGCTCAGTTATGAGTTCAATGAGGATCTTGGTCGTTACTATGTTTCTTTTCTGGATGATCAGTAGTGGAGCCCAGTTGGGACGATCGGGGATCTAGCATTTGGGGTTGTCTTCTTTTCATTTGGATTTGTCCGTAGTCGGACTATGTGTGTACTCTGAATGATGTATGATTTATTTAAGTACATGTGTGAAGTGGCGATTGTAAGCCAACTCTTTCTCCCTTTTATGTTCATTACATGGGATTGTGTGAAGATGACCCTTCTTGCGAAACAACCACAATGCGGTTATGCCTCTAAGTCATGCCTCGACACATGGGATATATAGCCACATTGTGGGTGTTACAAGTTGGTAATCAGAGCCATTCCTGACTTAGGAGCCCCCTGCTTGATCGAATCACTGACGTTGTTGAGTCTAGAACAAAAAATGTTTCGAGTCTTAGGATTATATATATCAGAGAGTAGGATTCTTTTTACTCCTCAGTCCCTTTGTCGCTCTGGTGAGGCCTCCTGACGTAGATGTTTTGACTTTCCTCTCCTCAAATTTCACGAATTTTTTTAGGATCACGCGGGTATATTGGGATTGTTCTGATATTCTTGTGACAAGAACATTGTTCTTGGTGCCTCCTGACATTTAGGGGTTATGGCAGTGTCCCAGGGAGTTGAGCTCCGAGGTGTTGTCGTCACAATTTTATCGTTGCAGTTCCGGAATACCTGAGTTTTGCCGACATCGAAAATCTCTTTTATGCAGCTAGTGGTAAGATAAGCTCGACGCCGCCCAGTACTGGGGCAGGAGTTCAGGAGTATTGCCATAGCTCGTATAACGGATTCTTTTCGAAGGTTGAGGTACACGATTTCCGAAGATTTCTTGGTTATGTGTTGATGGATGGATACATCTGGATGTAGGGATTGTTAGTTTGGGTGAGATATATTGCTTCCCCTGTATCCCCAACACCAGATTGCATAACCAGAAAGTTTCGAGAGTTTTATAGGTGGGAATTCAAGTAGCTCTAGTTTTTTTCTTCTTTCCGACAAATGCATGATATGAAATTGGGGTTCGACGTCTAGTGGTCCGCCTATCCATGGTCGTTTTTACAGTGGTCTCGTTGTGTCTTAAGGAGTCCTTGGCTATGCTGACTTGGGGATGCTTCGTATGTCATGTGCACTGCCTTGTACATGATGGTGATGTACGATCGAGCCCGTGTGGGCCCCACCACGAAAACTTCGGACGAAATCTCTATCATATGTTTGTTTCCGGCTTATTCTGCAAGCCAAATCTTTTGTTTTGTTTTATTTGTGGTATTCGAGTTGCTTCGAAGTCAGATGTTGAATCCATACCTTTCCTAAACGGTGTTCTCATATTGCTATGTGAATACTAATCCTTCTTGATCATCGAGGTCGTCATGTTAATTCTTTGCCAACTGGCGTGCTTCTCTTCAAGTGGATCCGATCATTTCAACATTTCCGAGATCAATTCTAAGTTTTCTCAACGGTATCCATTCCATCTGCCCAAGTTGCCTTTGTTTTCCCGCCCTCCCACCCCTTTTCTTCAAGGATTTAGATTTCTTAATCATGTATCATTTTATTGATGGGAAGTCTCTTCACTCTTTTCAATCAATGTTCTGATCCGGTGATCCCTCCTGAAGATGCTCACGAGCTTCAAGTTCATCATTCTTCCTTCTCGTATTCTTTTCCGGTGGATTCAATTCAAGCTTTGTCGATCATATCCTTTCCTTGTTTCAAATGTTTCGCATGCTGGTGCACCTCTCAATCACTCACCTTTTGCTATTCATTTGTTACGGAGTGTTGAAGATATCTCGGAAGATATGTGTTTCCATTCTCAATCCGTTCAAGTTATTTTGAGGTTGTTATCTCATTCAAGCCATTTAATTCAACCGGTGCAATCCCCCCTTTCAATCAATCGTTCAATGGTGTATCTTCTTAGTGGCCCCTAACCCACAGGTCTTTTCCCAGGATCTTACCTGACTCCTCTAATTTTCCCGGAGCCATTCCCAAATTCTTTTCGAAGTTTGACGTAAGAATGAATTTCATCTGTCAGATGTTTTCCAAGATCGCTTCAAATTATTTTGCAGTGTTGGCTCAACCTCTTTGTTTTTCATTCTCCGGAGTATCTCAACAATTCATGGTGGTGTTTCTCGTCGTCATTCTCGGATTTTGAAGACCGAAGAAGAGTTCCTCTTGAATCCTTACCCATTCTTCAAAAGATGCGTAGTTCAAGATTGATGCCATCCTCTCATAATTGTTTTAGATTGTGAGAATTCTTTTCACCCATCCGGAGCATTTCATGAGTTGTTTCCATTTCTTTCCTCTGAAGGCCATCATGTCATAATTCTTCATTCTCAGCGTGTAGCTATCGTTCTTCAAATCTTACCGGTGCATCATTCAAATACCCTCTAATCAGTTCATGATCTCTTCGTTCTCATGTATCTAAATCCTCTCAAGTATCTTTATCCGTTTTCTAATTCTTCCCGGTTAATTGTGCCTTTGCTACGTTCATTTTCAATTCTTATGGTGGTTCATTCAAGATTTCTCTTCCTTCGTTATCGTATCAATTCATTCGTTCTTTCATTGTTTCAATCCTACCGGTGGTTGTTGAAGACCTTCCTCAAGTTTGCGCTATATCTCTATATTTAATCATTTTTCAATCAGAATAAGTAGTATGCCAAATCCGTTGTTTGTCATCAACTTAACTTGATGAAGGATAGGTATGACATAATTATTATTCTTGTTTCATCCAAGTGATTAATTCCTTCTTCCGGAGTTCGTTCATTAGGAAGTAATTCTCGGTTCCAAGTTATTCATGTTTCTTGCCCCGAGTTCAAAGTTACTCATTTCGTAGCTCCATCTAAATCATTGCAAGGCTTCACCTTGTGTTTTCAACTTCTCTTTCTTTCTATCATCCTTTTATTACCGGAGTTCTTCATGGAGGTTCTAAATGGTGGTTCGTCAAGGATTCCTTTCATCCTTCAATTGTTCTTCAAGATTTCTCTCGAAGCTAAGATCCGCCAAGCTATACTCTAAAATAAACATGGTGCTCAACACATGTTTTGTTTTGAGGAGTTCAAGTATTCTTCATCTTGCATTCCAAAGTGCAATTCCTTCTATCTTATCTTCGAGATGGCGTTATATCATTCTTGACAATTTTTGTTCATGTTTCGTGATTTACATGTTGTCAAGAATGAGGTATTTTAAATCCATCAATCACTTAGTTGGAGTTATCTTGGTATAGATTTCACTTAAAGCCTTCCCTAAGGAATGTTGCTAATTGTGTTGTCTATTGATAATCCAAGTTTCCACCTATTCTCGCGGTGAAAGAAGTTTTTCATCTCTTTGGTGCTCTCAATCAAATCAATGGTTTCCATTAGTGGCCAGTTGTCACCTCATAGTCTTGAGATGTTTTCCATAAGCCCACAACAAGCTTGTGCTTTCGTTGTTTATTTTCCAACAACTCCGTTCAACCCTTCTCCGTAAGGATGCTTTTCAAATTCAGTTGTGGTAGAAGATATCATTTTCTTCTCACTTCTATTCCTTCATTCTGGAGGCATTGTGATGTTACTCTCTTCGACCTAGGGATGGCACCCGCTGGATTTGGGTATGGGTGGTGCCACCCCATACCCTTACCCATCGCCTGAAACTTTACCCATGACCCATACCCATACACGTCGACGGGTACAACTTTTTCCCATACCCATCACCCGACAAGGTAAATGGGTACCCGCGGGTAAAATTACCCAGATTTACAACACATCAAATTGAGCACTACATAGTCATAAACAACAATTTATAATAACAACACGCTATTCATCTTCATACATTGGGGCAGATGTATCATCGACCCATTCAAAAGGAACATCTACTTGGATGTTGGTGCTTGTATCACAGCAAAAATTAATGTTTACGTGCATGAATAGTTCACATCATCTATATACGAAAAACATATTTCTGTGAAAATAAAATATTTGTACTCAATCATCACACACAAAATTTCATATTTATCATGTATATCATGCATCTCTATGCAGAAATCAAGGGTAATGTGTACTGATGTACATGAATATATCACGGAACATACATACTGAAGTAATTGTTGTTGGAAACAAAATATTCCAAACTTAATCGGTCGCTTGCGTGCCGAGCTAGGCATGCGTGTAGTTTCAAATAATATATTCAAATTGTAAGATAAGTGCTCGTTATCATAAAATCATAAACAAAATCAAAACTCACCTAGCAAAAATAGCCTTGCTCGTGTTCTTGTGCTTGGTGGCAGCGGCAGATCGACCATTGCTAAGCAGGCTAGGGCGTCGCTGGTTCACGGATGTCTGAGACGTAGTGCTGTGACGGTGCTACTCCTTAGACCCCGGAGCACGAGGTGGCAGACCTTGACATCGGCCAGGGAGTTGATTCTTTTCTGGCGCGCGGATGTGGAAGGCACCATCTGACCGATAGGGTTGGGCTGGAGGTAGGCGCTACGTAGGGTAGGCGTGCCATGCTCCTGACCATGGTGGTCGCCGAGCTGCAGCTCTACCTCGCGGTTCCCGTCCAAGCTCTGGAGGACATGAACGAGGTGGTGGTGCGAGGCAGCAAGCGGCCAGAGGCGCTAGCGGTGGTAGGCGGCGGCGAGAAGATGAGATCAATCTGTTGGCTGCTACGAGCCTTCGAGGTAATTTTGGAAGTCAATCACGCTCATATAGCCATATAAGGAGGCAATTCTGGACATCAATCAATCACCTAGATACGCATTTTTTAGAATCAATCACCTAGATATGTATCATGTATGGGATTCTGAACGTGGGCTTGTGGCTTCGTTGTGGGCTAGCTGTGGTATTTATGTAAAAATCATTTAATATGTTGCTAAATACTAATATTGATTGCCTATTAATCAGATTATATGCGGGTCTATGGGTATATGGGTATGGGTTATACTAAACCATACCCGTACCCGCTATACCTTAAATTTTCCTATTTGTATACCCATGCGTATTTTTCTGACCCATACCCTTGCCCTAATAGGGTTTTTACCCGCCGGGTACGCGGGTAATGGGTACCCATTGCCATCCCTACTTCGACCCATCATCTCATTTTGTAAATGTCATGTTCTTTTCCTTGCTTATCCATTTAACAGGAGTGTCGTGTTCTGTTTTCAAGTTCTTTTCTTCTTATCAAGTCTTGCATCTCTTTTCAACCGGAGTCTTGTCCAAATTTGATCTTCCTTGTTCCTTGTTTATCTCGTTTCAACCAGAGTGGTTCCAATTCCTTCTTGTACATTGTACTCGTCATTCATAGCTTTGCAACCTCCAAGGTTCACATGGGGTTCTTTGTTTCTATTTTCTACCGCAGTGCTCTCAATTGTGTTCAACTCCATTGTGTTCTTTCTTTCAACTTTTCAACCTCTCAAGGTTCTTTGGTTTCACTCATTGGTCGAAGAAGCAACTTAGTTTTACATCTTCTCTTCCTCTTCCGTTTCTCTTTGGTGCCATCCTAGATCTCCGGACGAGATCCTCTTGTAGTGGTGGAGTGTTGTAACACCCAGGATGTAACTTTCCATATTTGTAACTCCAACTCTTGCCATTTCTGGCTATGCGTTGTGATATTTCCTTTGTGGTTGGGTTTTTGTCTTTTGTTTTGCATTTTGCTCATGTCATGCATCTCATCTAATAGCATCATGCGCATTGCATCTGCATGTTTTCATAAAGCTTGCATCTATTCGTAGTTGTCGCGTTCCCCTCTTGACTTCGTTGACCGCTCCGAGTCCAACCGGGTTTTGATTCCCTCTTGTCAATCCACCTAACCTCTCTTTGCTCAGTGTATCGACCCCTCGCCCGCGTCCGAAATCCCCTCTTGTGCCACTACAATCGATCCCCTCGTCGATTGCAGATACCAGTCAATTCCATTGATCCAACCCATCAATCAGAGAAGCCCCGAGCTCTTGCTCGATTTGTGCCTCCATCTCCCGAGAACCTCGTCCCTGGCCTCCTCCTCGCCTCGCTGTCCAACGCTGTCGCCCTCATCCACCAGGCCGGAGCTCCATCGCCCTTCTCTTCCTTCTTACTTCCTTCTCTACCTCTCGCTCTTTCTCACACCTCTCTCTGCAGTAGCAGGACGACGCCGCCGTCCTCATGCTGCTACGCCACCTCGACATCGGATCGCCTCCGCCCGTTCCCGTCGACCCTGTCGCCAGAAACCTCCTGTCACCGTCCTCTGCAGCCATGGACAGCCCCATGAGCTCCCTCGCAGCAGCCCGAATCTGGTGCCTCACCAGAGAACACCATCCTCGACCGGATCCCCGTCGCCTGGCGCCGCCAAGTCCCGCTCCTGCCTCTGTTCGAGAGGAGGAGGCTGCAGTCGCGCAGCCGTGTTGACCACTCCTCTGCTTCCGGTCGTCCCGCATCGCCAACCACGTCCCCACGCGGCCCAGTCCGCCCCGGCCTACCTCTCAATCACCTGGGCTTGGCCTATGGTGAGGCCACCCTGCCGATGCCCCTCTGTTTGTTTCCTCCTATTGGGCCAGCAGATTCGGCCCACTGTAGTATTTTTTCAGATTTGCGAATTTGTCTATTATCCACAGAAACGTCTGTTTGCAGAAAAACCCTCATGTTTCATACATTTAATAACTCAGAAACCCTTCATCATATGTAAATAATTTATATATGAAGAATGCTTAGTTTTTCATCTAGTTTCATAATCTGTTACTTTCATCCATGTTTAAAATGTTTAAACTTGTTGCTTGTTTAATTTTGCATAAATGCCATGTTAAAATGATTTATTTCATAACTAATTAAACGTAGCTCCCAATTTAATAAACTTTATATGTAAATGGGGTGGAATAATGCATAGTTTAACATGGTGTCTTTACTTTGCATTTAACAACATTAAAATATGGTTTAGGGCAAAACAGTAGCTAATTTAAAATATGGACATGAGGATTTTCCGGAATTGTTGTTTGTTGTTTCCGGCCTCATTTAAACTTGCCTAAATAGTTAGTTTACTTATGCTTCACCTATTTCCATGTTTAATAACATTTAGTATTGTTGGGTACATAACCGAGAGAGAACTAAATAATTGATGTGGTGTTTTGTCAATATGAAACTCGTTGCATATTGAGCTCCACTTAACTTGTAGTATTGTTTGCTGCACTTTGCCATGCCATGCCTTTTAAACAGGACATGCATCATACCTGGTTGAGCATCATGCCAAGTTTATGTGTTGTGTGTTTACCATGTTGTTTGCTTCTTTCGGTAGTTCCTTTTTCGTTGCGATCGTGAGGATTTGTTCGTCTACGCTTGGTTTGTCTTCGCCCGTTCGTCTTCTTCATGGACTCGTTCTTCTTCCTATCGGGATTTAAGGCAAGATGACCTTTACCCCCGATATCACTTCTATCTTTGCTTGCTAGTTGCTTCGTTCTATCGCTATGCTGCGCTACCTATCACTTGTCTGACATGCCTCCCGTACTGCCATGTCAGCCTCTAACCTTTTCACCCTTCCTAGCAAACTATTGTTTGGCTAAGTTACCGCTTTTGCTCAGCCCCTCTTATAGTGTTGTTAGTTGTAGGTGAAGTTGAAGATTGCTCCATGTTGGAATAGGATTATTTTGGGATATCACAATATCTCTTATTTAATTAATGCATTATATACTTGGTAAAGGGTGGAAGGCTCGGCCTTATGCCTGGTGTTTTTTCCACTCTTGCCGCCCTAGTTTCCGTCATACCGGTGCTATGTTCCTTGATTTTGCGTTCCTTACGCGGTCGGGTTTATGGGAACCCTTGACAGCTCGCTTTGAATAAAACTCCTCCAGCAAGGCCCAACCTTGGTTTTACATTTGCCTAACAACCTACTAACTTTCCCTTGGGTTTTCGCGAGCCCAAGGGTCATCTTTATTTTAACCCCCCGGGCCAGCACTTTCCCTTAGGTGATGCAACCGAGCTCAGTTGGGAGTTCGATGAGGATCTTGGTCGTTACTATGTTTCTTTTCTGGATGATCAGTAGTGGAGCCCAGTTGAGACGATCGGGGATCTAGCATTTGGGGTTGTCTTCTTTTCATTTGGATTTGTCCATAGTCAGACTATGTGTGTACTATGAATGATGTATGATTTATTTAAGTACCTGTGTGAAGTGGCGATTGTAAGCCAACTCTTTATCCCTTTCTTATTCATTACATGGGATTCTGTGAAGATGACCCTTCTTGCATAACAACCACAATGCGGTTATGCCTCTAAGTCGTGCCTCGACACGTGGGAGATATAGCCACATCGTGGGTGTTACACTTGTCCCTGGGGCACCATTCCGAGCTGCTGCCGGCCGCTGTGGAGCTGTCCGGGAGGGAAGTTTTCCCCTTCTTGGACGCCTTGGCCTCCAGACGCGTGGAGGTCATCCTTTTCTTTCTTCCCCCCTTAGGGGGGAATGGCGCTCTTCTTCTTCCTCTTCTTCCTCGTCGTCCTCAGCGGCGGAGGAATGAGTCTTGGCGTCTTTGGACGTCACGTCCGAAGTGCCCTTATTACGGAGGCCACCTCTGGTCCCCTTGGCCTTCTTCTTGGCCTTCTTCTCCAGCGCTTGATAGGGCGCCGGAACCAGCATCTTCGTCAGAAGCGGGATTTCTGGGTCTTCGGGTGAAAGTGCAACTATCCCTAGGTGGTTTTGGTAATTCATAACAACATATATCTCATTGAGCTAATGCTATTCCAAGACTATTATTTCAGGAAAGCTCAATGAATGGCATGGCATGGATGATGAAAGTGGATCCCTCAAAATACTAAGGACAAAGGATTGGCTCAAGCTCAATAGCTCAAGACTCTTCATTTTATATTTTAGTGATCCAAGATCACATTGAGTCTATAGGAAAAGCCAATACTATCAAGGAGGGATGAGGTGTTGCTTAATGAGCCTCTTGGTTCATGTGCTTAGTTATATGCTCCAAAAACCTCAGCTACTTTCTCACATCCACAAATGACCTAAACCCAAAGCCAAAATCGGTCACACCGATTCTTCCTATCCGGCGCCACCGATTTCAAATGTCATAGCCACTGCCACAAACCCTAGGCAAATCGGTTCTACCGATAGGGATCTGGGTCTCACCGAGATGGGATTGTAATCTCTTTGTTTCCCTTCGTAACATTTCGGTCAAACCGAAGTGAGCGATCGGTCCCACCAAGATTGCAATGTAAACTCTCTGTTTCCCTTTTGTAACATTTCGGTCTCACCGAAAAGAAAAATCGGTCCCACCAAGTTTACCTGACCAACTCTCTGGAAAGCTTATTACCAAAATCGGTCTCACCGAGTTTGTGTAATCGGTCTTACCGAGATTACGTTATGCTCTAACCCTAACCGAATCGGTCCTACCGAGTTGCATGTCAGTCCCACCGAAAATCACTAACGGACACTAGGTTTACTAAATCGGTTCGGCCGAGTTTGTTGAATCAGTCCCACCGAGTTTGCTAAATTGTGTGTAACAGTTAGATTTTGTGTGGAGACTATATATACCCCTCCACCTCCTCTTCATTCATGGAGAGAGCCATTAGACTAAACCTACACTTCCAACATACCATTTCTGAGAGAGAACCACCTACTCATGTGTTGAGGCCAAGATATTACATTCCTACCATATGAATCTTGATCTCTAGCCTTCCCCAAGTTGCTTTCCACTCAAATCTTCTTTCCACCAGATCCAAATCCTATGAGAGAGAGTTGAGTGTTGGGGGGACTATCATCTGAAGCGCAAGAGCAAGGAGTTCATCATCAACGCACCATTTGTTACTTCTTGGAGAGTGGTGTCTCCTAGATTGGCTAGGTGTCACTTGGGAGCCTCCGACAAGATTGTGGAGTTGAACCAAGGAGTTTGTAAGGGCAAGGAGATCGCCTACTTCGTGAAGATCTACCGCTAGTGAGGCAAGTCCTTCGTGGGCGACGGCCATGGTGGGATAGACAAGGTTGCTTCTTCGTGGACCCTTCTTGGGTGGAGCCCTCCGTGGACTCACGCAACCATTACCCTTCATGGGTTGAAGTCTCCATCAACGTGGATGTACGATAGCACCACCTATCGAAACCACGCCAAAAACATCTGTGTCTCCAACTGCGTTTGAATCCTTCAAACCCTTCCCTTTACCTTCCTGCAAGTTGCATGCTTTAATTTCCTCTGCCTATATACTCTTTGCATGCTTGCTTGAACTGTGTGATGATTGCTTGACTTGTCCTAAGATAGCTAAAATCTGCCAAACTCTAAAATTGGGAAAAGGTTAAGTTTTTAATTGGTCAAGTAGTCTAATCACCCCCCCCCCTCTAGACATACTTCAAGGTCCTACATCGGGCAGCGGAGCCGGACAGTGAATTTGCTCCGCCTTCTTTGTCCAGCCCTGAGAGAATTAGTAGGGAGGCTTAGGCGTCTTCCTCGAGTAAGGAAGTAAAGGATACACCTTGAAAACATGAAAAAACTTACCGGACTAGTGGGATGGGCTAAGTCATGCCCGCGGTCCTTGGTCGTGGCCGGCCGTGCCTCGTTGGCCTTGAAGAGCACCTTCCAGATGTCGTCGTGCATAGTGTCGAAGAACTGCAGCAAGGTCTGGTGCTTGGCCAGATCATACTCCCACAAATAACAAGTCTGGTGTTGCACGGAAGGATCCGGTGAATAAGCATCACCTGGATCACATTGACGAGCTTGATATTCTTGTTTATCATGTTCTGTATGCGCGTCTGAAGTGATGTCAACTCGTCCAGCGAAGACCAGTCCAGGCCTTTCTTTGGCCAGGAGGTGAGCCGCATTGGGGATCCAGACCGAAATGCGGAAGTCGTGGCCCAGGTGGTGCCGCGCGGCTCTGTGATGTAGAACCACGATTTCTGCCACCCTTTGACAGTCTCCACGAAGGAGCCTTCGGGCCATGTGACATTGGGCATCTTGCTCACCATGGCGCCTCCGCACACTGCGTGCTGGCCACTCACCACCTTCGGCTTTACATTGAAGATCTTTAGCCATAATCCGAAGTGGGGCGGGATGCGGAGGAAGGCCTCTCACACGAAAATGAATGCCGAGATGTTGAGGATGGAGTTGGGGGCCAGATCGTGGAAATCAAGCCCATAGTAGAACATGAGTCCGCGGACGAAAGGGTGGAGAGGAAATCCCAACCCGTGGACGAAGTGGGGGATGAATACAACCCTCTCATGGGGCTCCGGGGTAGGGACGATCTGTCCCTTGGCCGGAAGCCGGTGGGCGATTTCTTTGGCCAAATATCCGGCCTCCCGGAGCTGGGTCATGTCCTTCTCCTTAATGGAGGAGGCCATCCACTTGCCTTGCGCTCCAGATCCAGACATGGTTGGGGTGCTTTCTTGGGGTGGAGAAGATGAGAACTTGGATGCTGGAGCTCGAGGATGGGGGAGGCAGAGAGAGAGAAGGCGTGGGTGAAAAGGGGTGAATCCCTATCTCCTTATAGAGGCACTGAATATCAAGCGCCTCCCCAGTCGCCTTAAAACTCGGTTATTCCCCAAGAGCTATGGAGATGGCACGGTTGGATTACCCATGCCCGTATTGATGAGAATCCCGCAATAAGGGGACACGGTCTCTGCTTTGACAAGACGTGCCAATGAAACTGCATCTCAAAATATGGAGTGGGAGGCTAAAAACGGTTCGAATAATGACCAGGCGGTGACGTGATGTCACGCTACAAAAAGTTGTCAGCAGATTGGACTCGTGAAATATTATACTCTCTATGGTTGTGTGTGGTATTTGTTTTGTAGAACCGGACACATTTTCTTGCGTTCAAAGACTATTTTGGAGTATTCGGAGAAGGAACCCGCCTTGCAATACCGAAGACAATCTGCACGCCGGACACCTCATCATTGAAGCCTGGTTCAGGGGCTACTAAGGGAGTCCTGGATTAAGGGGTCCTCGGGCGTCCGGACTATTGATATGGGCCGAACTATTGGGCTGTGAAGATACAAGGCCGAAGACTCTCTCCCGTGTCCAGATGGGACTCTCCTTGGCGTGGAAGGCCAGCCTGGCGTTCATATATGAAGATTCCTTTCTCTGTAACCAACTATGTACAACCCTAGTCCCCTCCTGTGTCTATATAAACCGGAGGGTTTAGTTCGTAGAGACAATCATAATCACATAGGCTAGACTTCTAGGGTTTTAGCCATTACAATCTCATGGTAGATCAACTCTTGTAATACTCATATTCATCAAGATCAATCAAGCAGGAAGTAGGGTATTACCTCCATAGAGAGGGCCGAACCTAGGTAAACATCATGTCCCCCGCCTCCTGTTACCATCAGCCTTAGACGCACAGTTCGGGACCCCCTACCCGAGATCCGCCAGTTTTGACACCGACAGGCATCTCCATAGCCCATTAATTTTCCTAGGTTATGTGAGACTTTCTCCTTCTTTTTGTATTCTCCACAACCACCATATTCTATTCCACCTATAGTGCTATATCCATGGCTCACGCTCATGTATTGCGTGAAAGTTGAAAAAGTTTGAGAACATCAAAAGTATGAGACAATTTCTTGGCTTGTCATCGGGGTTGTGCATGATGAAATACTTTGTATGAAGAAGATGGAGCATAGCCAGACTACATGATTTTGTAGGGATAACTTTCTTTGGCCATGTTATTTTGAGGAGACATGATTGATTTATTAGTATGCTTGAAGTATTATTGTTTTTATGTCAATATTAAACTTTTGTTTTGAATATTATGGACCTGAACATTCATGCCACAATAAAGAATATTGAATTGATAAATATGTTAGGTAGCATTTCACATCAAAAATTCCGTTTTTATCATTTACCTACTCGAGGACGAGGAGGAATTAAGTCTGGGGATGATTGATACGTCTCCAACGTATCTACAATTTTTGATTGTTCCATCCTATTATATTATTTGTTTTGGATGTTTTATATGCATTAATATGCCATTTTATATTATTTTGGGACTAACCAATTAACCTAGAGCCCAGTGCTACTTTCTATTTTTTTACTTGTTTTTGACTTTTATAGAAAAGGAATATCAAATAGAGTCCAAACAGAATAAAACTTTACGATGATTTTTCTTGGACCAGAAGACACCTACGTGACTCGGAGAGAGAGCCAGAAGAGTCCTCAGGACGCCACAAGCCTCTAGGGCGTGATATGTCTCCAACGATCTATAATTTATGAAGTATCCATGTTGTTATATTATCATTCTTGGGTGTTTTACAATCATTTTATAGCAACTTTATATCATTTTTGGGACTAACCTATTGACCCAGTACCCAGTGCCAGTTGTTGTTTTTTTTGCTTGTTTTTACATTGCAGGAAATCAATATCAAACGGAGTTCAAACACCGCGAAACTCCTTGGAGAATTTTTATGGAGCAGAACACCCAGGATGGGCCAGAGCAGCACCTGGGGGTGCCTCGAGGGGGGCACAACCCACCAGGGCGCGCCTGGGCCCCCAGACGTGCCCAAGTGGGTTGTGTCCACCTTGGTGTCCTCCCGCACCCCTTATTTCCCCTATAAAATCCCAAATATTCCAAAACCCTTCGGAGCAGCCCTAGATCAGAAGTTCCGCCAGTGCAAGGCCTCTGTATCCATGAGATCCAATCTAGACCCCGTTCCAGCACCCTGCCGGAGGGGGGAATCATCATCGGTGGCCATCTTCATCATCCCGGCGGCCACCATGATGAGGGAGTAGTCCACCCTCGGGGTTGAGGTTTTGTACCAGTATCTATGTGTTTAATCTCTCTCTCTTTCTCTCTCTCTCTCTCTCTCTCTCTCTCTTTCTCTCTCTCTCTCTCTCTCTCTCTCTAGTGTTCTTGAGATGTCACGATCTTGATGTATCACGGGCTTTGTTAATATAGTCGGATCATATGATGTTTTCCCCTCTCTATCTTGTTGTGATGAATTGAGTTTTTCCCTTTGAGATTTTGTTGTTATCAGATTAAATACTTTTATGGATTTGAGAACACTTGATATATGTCTTGCAATTGAATACTTGTGGTGACAATGGGGTATCGTATTGATTCACTTGATATATGTTTTGGCACTCAACTCACGGATTCCCGAGGTGACATTGGGGTAATCTATGCATAGGGGTTGATGCACGTTCTTGTCTTTGTTTCTCCGGTAGAAATCTTGGGGCACTCTTTGAAGTTCTTTGTCTTGGATTGAGTATTATGAATATGAACTTGCTTTGGTGTTATTTTAGTACGAACTCTAGGATAGATCGAACGGAGAGAATAGCTTTGTGTTATTTTAGTACGAACTCTTGAATAGATTGAACGGAAAGAATAGCTTTGAGGTGGTTTTGTACCCTACAAACAATTTATTCTTATGTTCTCCGCTAGATAGGAACTTTGGAGTGATTCTTCATCGCACGTTGAGGGATGGTTATATGATCCAATTATATTAGCACTGTTAAGAGATTGCACTAGCGAAAGTACGGATCCTAGGCCTCATTTTCAAGCATTGCAATACTGTTTGTGCTCTGTTTTATCATTTACTACCTTGCTGTTTTTTATTGTTCGCACTACGAAAACTCATATCTACTATCCATACTACCCTTTTATCACCATCTCTTCGCCGAACTAGTGCACCTATACAATTTGCTATTGTATTGGGTGTGTTGGGGACACAAGAGATTTCTTGTATTTGATTGCAGGGTTGCTTGAGAGAGACTATCTTCATCCTACGCCTCCCACGGATTGATAAACCTTAGGTCATCCACTTGAGGGAAAATTGCTACTATCCTACAAAACTCTGCGCTTGGAGGCCCAACACGTGTCTACAAGAATAAAGTTGCGTAGTAGACATCAAGCTCTTTCCTGGCGCCATTGCCGGGTAGGTGAGTGCTTGAAGGTATATCTTTAGATCTTGCAATCGAATCTTTTGGTTTCTTGTTTTATCACTAGTTTGGTTTATAAATGAAAACTACATAAAAATGGAATTAGGGTTGCATCATATTATTGATCATCTTTATAATATCTTTCTTGAAAATGATGGATCAGAAAATTGTGCTCAATTATTAGAAGAAGTCAATAAAATGTTTGGCATAGAATCTTTGAATGATGAGCATGATTGCAATGTTGTTGCCCTGAACTCTTTAAATATCCATGATGCTAATTATATGCAAAGCCACAAGCTTGGGGATGCTATCTTTGATGAAGATGATATCTTTAGTCCCCCAAGATTTGATGTGCAAATTTGTTATAATGATTGCATGCCTCCTATCTTTTATTATTATGGTGATGACATGTATGCTATATTGAATAATGATAACCATGAAACTTGTCATCATGATTTCAATTTTCAATCACATGATAGTTACTTTGTTGAGTTTGCTCCCACTACCATTCATGAGAATAAATTTGCTTATGTGGAGAGTAAGAAAATTTCTATGCTTGTGGATCATGAAAAGAATGCTTTATGTGATGGTTATATTGTTGAATTCATTCATGATGCTACTGAAAATTATTATAAGGGAGGAACATATGCTTGTAGGAATTGCAATAATATCATGATTCCTCTCTATGTGTTCAAAATCTTGAAGCTTTGCTTGTTTTGCCTTCCTATGCTAGTTGATTCTTGTTCCCATAAGTTGCTTGCTCAAAAATCCCTATGCATTAAGTGGGTTAGACTTAAATTTTCTTGCCATGTGATTCATGATGCTCTTGTTATGTTTCAATTCTTATCTTTTATGTGAGCATCATTGAAATCATCATGCCTAGCTAAAAGGCATTAAAGAAAAGCGCTTGTTGGGAGATAACCCAACACTTTTATATACTGTTTTTGTGTGTTCACATGATTATTCTACTGTAGTAATCATGTTTTATTGTTTTTGTTTCAATAAAGTGCCAAGTAAAGCCTTTGGGATCATGTTGGGTGATAGTTGATTTGATCTTGCTGAAAAACAGAAACTTTTGCACTCACGAAAATAACTCTCATTTTTAACAGAAGAGTGATTTTCAGTTGATTCTTTTTGAAGAAGATTAATATACAAATGTCTCACATGGTCATATTTTTCATAATTTTTGGAGTAGCAGAAGTATGGTTTGAGTACAGATTACTACAGACTGTTCTGTTTTTGACAGATTCTGTTTTCAATCCATAGTTTGCTTGTTTCTATGGCTTATATTGCTCAATATAAGTTGTGGAAATGATATTCTATAGTAGTAATTGTGTGGAAACAATTATGAATCTTTTCTTTCACAATACCAAAGTGAAATGGTTTGCTCTTTATCATACTAACCTATGTCGCAAGGTTCCGTTAAGTTCTGTGTGATTGAAGTTTTCAAGTTTTGGGTGAGATGTCGATATGAGGAGAATAAGGAGTGACAAGACCCTAAGATTGGGGATGCCCAAGGCACCCCCAAGGTAATATTCAAGGAAGATCCAAGCAACTAAGCTTGGGGGTGCCCCGGAAGGCATCCCCTCTTTCGTCTCCAACATTATCGGTAACCTCACTTGGAGCTATGTTTTCATTCGTCACATGATATGTGTTTTACTTGGAGCGTAATTTATTTTGTTAGGATTTGCTTGCTGTTATTTATAATAATGTTTTGCATCTTTTATTTCAATAAAAGTGGCAATGATAGCCTTTGCCATGCTTATGTTGCAAGTATACATGTTGCTGTTTCAAAACAGAAAGTTTATCTTTGTTGCAAAAATTCCCTAGAAAAGTCAAAATATGCTAAAATGTTGAAACTTTTTGAAAAATAAGCTCTGATTAATTTTCTACAGTGTGTAGTCTGTTTCATAATTTTTGGAGTTAGGGAAGTATGATGAATCTTGCATTCGTTACAGGCTGTACTGTTTTGGCAGATTGCTGTTATATTTGCATTGTTTGCATATGTTTGCTTGTTTAATGATTCTATTTGAGGATAGGACTATTAAATATGCAGAGGCATTTAGTATGCAATGTTGAATAATAATTTTAGTAATTTGCTACAGTAGAGCATGATAAGGTTTTGCATTGATTTATACTAACTTATCTCACGAGTTCTTGTTGAGTTTTGTGTGGATGAAGCTTTTGCGATTTAGGAAAACCGTGATATGAGAAGAATTAAGGAGACACAAAAGCTTAAGCTTGGGGATGCCCAAGGAACCCCAATATAATATTTCCATAAGTCTCAAGCATCTAAGCTTGGGGATGCACCGGTAGGCATCCCACCTTTCTTCATCAACAATTATATGTTAGTATTGGTTGAGCCTAAGTTTTTGCTTCTTCAAATGAGTTGTGCTATTCTTAGAATGTCATTTTATTTTCATTTTTCTTGTTGTTTTAATAAAATACTTAGATCTGAAAGTTTTTAAATAAAATAGAGTCCTCAAGTAGGAGGCTAGGTAAGCTTCATTCACATCCCGTCAACGAAGCTCTTTTCTATGGAATTGCTCTAGTGCTTCTCTTATATCCCATGAGTAAATTGTTGAAAGAATTGAATATCATGAAGTAGAAATTACATGTTCATATCATGCCTAGTAGTGGCTTCACATTGGGTTTAGAAAGTGAAAGCTTTTGAAGCTTGACAATCACAATATTGGTCATACAAGCAATTCATGAATAATTAATATAAGAGAACTTTCACATGCAAATACACTATCCTGGAAATCTTTTGTGTTTGTGATCCCCCATCAAAATATTATATGCCAAAATTGTTGATGTTGGACAAGCAAGACAACGTAATGATTTATGTTTATTCATATTCACATAAAAGTTATATTGTCATAGATCCTTCAACATGTGGTGCTTGCCCCCTATCTTTGCTAGCCAAAAAATTCGCACCAAGTAGAGATACTAATTGTGCATCCAAAAAAACCATAAACCTAAATCTTGTTTTGAGAGTTCACCATACCTACCTAAGGATTGAGCAAGATCCTTCAAGTAAGTTGCCATCGGTGCAATAAGGCAATAAAAATTGCTTCTAAAAGTGTTAGATCATTTAGTGTAAGAGAAAATTGAGCGTTGTACGAACTTGTGATGGCGAAGAATAAAAAGCGACAAACTGCATAATAAAGGTTGCTATCACAAGGGGCAATATAACGTGACGTTATTTTGCACTAAGGGGTTGAGCATACAAACAAATAAGCGCGTGGCAACCTCTGCTTCCCTCTGTGAAGGGCCTATCTTTTACTTTTCAGTATTTACTTTTATGCAAAGATTCAAAGTCTTTCTCTCTATTCCTTTTTATTTTTATCTTTTGGCAGCATCATGTGGTGAGGAAAGATCTAGGCACATATATCCAGTTGGATATGGGTAGCATGAGTTATTATTGTTGACATCACCCAAAGGTGAATACGTTGGGAGGCGAAATTATAAGCCCCTATCTTTCTATGTGTCCGGTTGAAACGTTTTACTCATGTGTATGTGGTGAGTGTTAGCAATCATAGAAGACTATGATGGTTGAGTATGTGGAGCTCTTACTTAAACTCTTTTGAATAAGTTGAATTGCAATTGCTTGGTGACTGAGAACATAGGTTGTTGAGTTTCAAGAGAATTCATTGTTTGAACCTTAACATGTGAATTGGTTGCTACTATAACATGAGAAGTTTTATAAGAAAGGATTGTTGTTATGATGCTAGGAAAAGTGATTGAAATTGTCATTGATCAAACTTATGCACTTTGCTAACATTCACACTTCATAAATTATTTCTTTTATCATTTACCTACTCGAGGACGAGTAGGAATTAAGCTTGGCTATGCTGATACGTCTCCAACTTATCTATACTTTATGAAGTATTCATGATGCTATATTATCAGTCTTGGGTGTTTTACAATCATTTTATAGCAACTTTAAATCATTTTTTGAGACTAACCTATTGACCCAGTGCCAGTTGCTGTTCTTTTACTTGTTTTTTAAATCGTGGGAAATCAATATCAAACGGAATCCAAACATCGTGAAACTCCTTGGAGAATTTTTGTGGAGCAGAACACCCAGGATGGGCCAGAGCAACACCTAGGGGGTGCCCCGTGGGGGGCACAACCCACCAGGGCGCGCCTGGGCCCCCAGGCGCACCCAGGTGGGTTGTGCCCACCTTGGTGGCCTCCCGCACCCCATCTTTGCCCTATAAAATCCCAAATGTTCCAAAACCCTTCGAGCCACCCTAGATCAAAAGTTCTGCCACCGCAAGGCCTCTAGACCCTGTTCCAGCACCCTACCGGAGGGGGGAATCATCACCGGTGGCTAGCTTCATCATCCCGGCGGCCACCACGATGAGGAGGGAGTAGTCCACCCTCGGGGCTGAGGGTTTGTACCAGTAGCTATGTGTTTAATCTCTCTCTCTCTCTCTCTCTCTCTCTCGTGTTCTTGAGATGTCATGATCTTGATGTATCGCGGGCTTTGTTAATATAGTCGGATCATATGATGTTTTCCCCTCTCTATCTTGTTGTGATGAATTGAGTTTTTTCCCTTTGAGATTTCGTTGTTATTGGATTGAATATTTTTATGGATTTGAGAACACTTGATATATGTCTTTCAGTTGAATACTCATGGTGACAATGGGGTATCATATTGATTCACTTGATATATGTTTTGGCACTCAACTCGCGAATTCCCGAGGTGACATTGGGGTAATCTATGCATAGGGGTTGATGCACGTTCTTGTCTTTGTTTCTCCGGTAGAAATCTTGGGGCACTCTTTGAAGTTCTTTGTCTTGGATTGAGTATTATGAATATGAACTTGCTTTGGTGTTATTTTAGTACGAACTCTAGGATAGATCGAACGAAAAGAATAGCTTTATGTTATTTTGGTACGAACTCTTGAATAGATCGAACAGAAAGAATAGCTTTGAGGTGGTTTCGTACCCTACAAACAATTTATTCTTATGTTCTCCGCTAGATAGGAACTTTGGAGTGATTCTTCATCGCACGTTGAGGGATGGTTATATGATCCAATTATATTAGCATTGTTGAGAGATTGCACTAGCGAAAGTACGGACCCTAGGCCTCGTTTTCAAGCATTGCAATACCGTTTGTGCTCCATTTTATCATCTACTACCTTGTTGTTTTTTATTGTTCACACTACGAACACTCATATCTACTATCCATACTACACTTTTATCACCATCTCTTCGCCGAACTAGTGCACATATACAATTTGCTATTGTATTGGATGTGTTGGGGACACAAGAGATTTCTTGTATTTGATTGCAGGGTTGCTTTAGAGAGACTATCTTCATCCTACGCCTCCCATGGATTGATAAACCTTAGGTCATCCACTTGAGGGAAAATTGCTACTGTCCTACAAAACTCTGCGCTTGGAGGCCCAACACGTGTCTACAAGAATAAAGTTGCATAGTAGACATCAGGGCGCGCCCAAGGGGGGCGCCCTGAGGTCTTCTGGGCCCCTCGGGAGTCCTCCAACCCTAAAACCACTTCTATATATTCTCAAATATCCCCATACATCTGAAGCGTCCACCAAAATACTTTTCTGCCATCGCAAGCCTCTGTTCCCGTGAGATCCCATCTTGGGGCCTTTTCCGGCACTCTGTCGAAGGGGGATTCGATCATGGAGGGTCTCTACATCAACCTTGCTGCCCTTATGATGAAGCGTGAGTAGTTTACCATAGTCCTACGGGTCCATAGCTAGTAGTTAGATGGCTTCTTCTCTCTCTTTGATCTTCAATAAAATGTTCTCCTCGATGTTCTTGGAGTCCTATCCGATGTAATATTCTTTTGTGGTGCATTTTTTGAGATCCAGTGAACTCTGGATTTATGATCAGATTATCTATGAATATTATTTGAGTCTTCTCTGAACTCTTTTATGCATGATTAAGATATCTTTGTATTTCTCCTCGAACTATCGATTTTGTTTGGACAACTAGATTGGTTTTTCTTGCAATGGGAGAGGTGCTTAATTTTGGGTTCAATCTTGCGGTGTCCTCACCCAGTGACATAGTAGGGGTAGCGAGGCACGTATTGTATTGTTGCCATCAAGAATAAAAATATGGTGTTTACATCATATTTCTTGAGTTTATCCCTCTACACTATGTCATCTTACTTAAGGTGTTACTACATTCTTATGAACTTAATACTCTAGATGCATGCTGGATACCGGTCGATGTGTGGAGTAATAGTAGTAGATGCAGGCAGGAGTTGGTCTACTTGTCACGGACGTGATGCCTATATTCATGATATTTGCCTTAGATATCATCATAATTATGCGCTCTTCTATCGATTGCTCAATGTTAATTTGTTTACCCACCGTATGTTTTCTTTCAAGAGAGAAGCCTCTAGTGAAACATATGGCCCCCGGGTCTATTTTCCATTATATATTTTCATATCTATAAACCAAAAAAACCCAAAAATACCATGCTGAATTTATTTATATTTACTTTAATTTGCTCTTTTATTTATCTTTTATACCTATCTCTATTAGATCTCACTCTTGTTCGTGACCGTGAAGGGATTGACAACCCTTTTTCGCGTTGTGTGCAAGTGTTTGTTAGTTTGTGCAGGTGCATATATTGGAGACTTGCTTGTGCCTCCTACTGGATTGATATCTTGGTTCTTAACTGAGGGAAATACTTATCTCTACTTTCCTGCATCACCCTTTCCTCTTCAAGGAAAAATCAACGCAAGCTCAAGAAGTAGCAGTGATAATGGTAGCGGAACACCGACAGGGCTTCGCCAAGCGTTGAAATATTGAGGTGGAGGCTTATCGGGAGGGAGAGAGGAGGTTTGGGTTTGGTGCCACTAGCCCTTGTGCCCGCTCCCCACTATATATAGGGGTGTGGGAGGGCTAGGGGCGCAACCCTAGCCCCTCCTCCAAGGAGGGGAGGCGTCCACGGGAGCAGGAGTGCCCTCCAAGCCAAGTGGAGGGCCTCCACCTTAGGGTTTCCCTTCCCCTAGGCGCATGGGCCAAGTAGGGGATGGAACGGCTGGAACAATAAGGCCATGGCACCCCCAACAACCCATGCTACTGTATGGGACATGGTGAAACCCTTCGAGGACTTCCGGACCCCTCCAGAACCTTCTGGAACCTTCTGGTGACTTCCTGGTACAATACCGGAAAAAATAGAATTTTTCCCGAAACCCTGACAACAACTTTCCATATATAAATCTTTACCTCCGGACCATTCTGGAACTCCTCGTGATATCCCGGATCCCATCTGGGACTCATAACAACCTTCAGACTTTCTGCTATTCAATATCTCAATACTACCCTGGCGCTACCGAATGTTAAGCATGCAGCCCTACAGGTTTGAGAATAATGTAGACATGACCGAGACTCCTCTTCGGTCAATAACCAATAGCAGTACCTAGATGCCCATATTGATCCCCACATATTCAACGAAGATCTTTATTGGTTGAACCACGATGTCAAGGATTCAGTCAACCCCGTGTGTAATTCCCTTTGTCTGGCGATATGTTACTTGCCCGAGATTTGATCGTCGGTATCTCCATACCTTGTTCAATCTCATTACTGGTAAGTCTCTTTACTCGTTACGTAATACAAAATCCCGTGATTAAACTCATTAATCACATGAAGTTTCTTATGATGTTGTATTACCGAGAGGGCCCAGAGATATCTCTTCGTCACACGGAGCGACAAATCCCAGTCTCGATCCATGCAACCCAACAGACACCTTCAGAGATACTTGTAGAGTACAAGATTGTCAGAATCGCGATTCTGAATCGGGTCAGAACTCTAATGGTAGGATTGGAAATCATAGAATCTTCACTATCAAGATCATAGAAACTTAGATTCCATGAACTAAAATCATTGAATCAAAGAGGTTAGTTTGGATCATAAAGTTGTAGAATCATATAGCAGAATCGCAATCTGACAACCTTGGTAGAGTATCTTTATTATCACCCAGTTAGGAAGTGACGTTTGATAACACACAAAGTATTCCTCCGGTCTTCAGGTGTGGCATGATCTCATGGTCTAAGGAACTGATACTTGACATGAAGAAAGCTAACGACCTGATGCTATGCTTACGGTTGGGTCTGTCCATCACATCATTCTCCTAATGATGTGATCCCGTTATCAAATGGCAACCCGTGTTTATCGTTAGGAAACCTTAACCATCTTTGATCAACGAGCTAGTCTAGTAGAGGCTTACTAGGGACATGGTGTATTTTATGTATTCACACATGTATTTAAGTTTCCGGTCAATACAATTCTAGCATGAATAGTAAACATTTATCATGAATGGTAAATATAATAATAAGTAATTTATTATTGCCTCCATGGCATATTTCCAAAAATTGAAGAAATTCGAGTTTACTTCTGTGGTAGAGCTGAGGAGGATGGAGCGCACCTATGTATAAAATGCAAGCATGTTGAATAAGACTGGAGAGAGCTTGGTCTAGAAACGGAAAGGAGCAAGCTGGAGGAGTTCACAAATGTACATGCAATGTTGGATTCACTATGGGGATTTACTAAGAAGCGGCTGTTGATCGTTACATTGTGGTGGAAATGGTGGAACAGTAGAAATAAGGTACAGGAGGGAGAGCTGGCACCTGGTATTTCCAAAGTGGTTCGTAGAGTGAGATGTAGTGCTGATACGTCTCCAACGTATCTATAATTTTTGCTTGTTCCATGCTGTTGTATTATCATTTTGGATGTTTTACAATCATTTTATAGTCATTTTATATCATTTTTGGGTACTAACCTATTGACATAGTGCCCAGTGCCAGTTGCTGTTTTCTACATGTTTTTTACATCGCGGGAAATCAATATCAAACGGAATCCAAACACATCGAAACTTCTTGCGGATTTTTTGGGCCAGAAGACATGCAGTGGGCCAAGGCTGCACCTGGGGGTGCCTCGAGGAGGGCAGCACCCACCAGGGTGCGCCAAGAGGCCCAGGCGCGCCCTGGTGGGTTGTGCCCACATTGGGTGCCCCTGAACCGCCTCTTTGCTCTATAAATACCTCAATATTCCAGAAACCCTAGGGGAGTCGATGAAAATCAGTTCTAGCCGCCACAGAGTCCAGAACCACCAGATCCAATCTAGACACCATCATGGAGGGGTTCACCACTTCCATTGGTGCCTCTTCGATGATGCGTGAGTAGTTCTTTGTAGACCTGCGGGTCCGTAGTTAGTAGCTACATGGCTTCCTCTCTCTCTCTCTCTTGATTATCAATACAATGGTCTTGGAGATCCATATGATGAAAGCCTTTTTGCGGTGTATTAGTTGGGATCCGATGAACTTTGATTTTATGATCAGATATATGTTTTTATCCATGAAAGTTATTTAAGTCTTCTTTGATCTCTTATATGCATGATTGCTTATAGCCTCGTATTTCTTCTCTGATATTTGGGTTTTTTTTGGCCAACTTGATCTATTTGTCTTGCAATGGGAAGAGGTGCTTTGTAGTGGGTTCGATCTAACGGTGCTTGATCCCAGTGACAGAAGTGGAACCGACATGTATGTATCGTTGCTACTAACGATAAAATGATGAGGTCTTTCTCTACATAGATAGATCTTGTCTACATCATGTGATCGTTCTTATTGCATTACTCCGTTTCTCCATGAACTTAATGCACTAGATGCATGCTGGATAGCGGTTGATGTGTGGAGTAATAGTAGTAGATGCATGCAGGAGTCGGTCTACTAATCTTGGACGTGATGCCTATATAATGATCATTGCCTGGATATCGTCATGATTATTTGAATTTCTATCAATTGCCCAACAGTAATTGTTTTCCCACCGTTTGCTATTTTTCTCGAAAGATGCCACTAGTGAAACATACAGCCCCCGGGTCTCTTTTCATCATATTTGCCTTTACAATCTATTTTTCTTTGCATTTATTTTCAGATCTATTAAACCAAAAATACAAAAGTACCTTGCTGCAATTTATTTGTTCCGCAATCTATTTATCCTATCTACCACTTTTACCTCGCGTTATTTGCCTATCTTGAGGCGACGTACCCGAGAGGGATTGACAGCCCCTTTAACACGTCGGGTTGTGAGTATTTGTTATTTGTGTGCAGGTGTTGTTTATGTGGTGTGAGGAGGTTACCCTACTGGTTCGATAACCTTGGTCTCATCACTGAGGGAAATACCTACCATCGCTATATTGCATCATCCCTTCCTCTTTGGGGAAATACCAACGTAGTTCTAGCAGACATCAAGTGCCTTGGAATATGAGGAGACCTTTGTGCCCAAGCAGGATGTTGTGAAGGTTGGGAAGTGGCATCCGCCCTATGGGGATGAACTCAAGGTAAACCTAGACAGGGCGTTTATACCAGGTAGCAATTTCTGTGGCTGGGGCGTTGTGATCTGGGACTCATCGGGACAGATCATCATCGCCCGAGAAGGCCGTCAGGAGCAAGCCCAGGATGCCTTTGGAGCAAAAATATATGCAATGGCAGGGGTTGTAGCTCTCCCAACTGATCTTGGAGCCATTAGGGTGGTTTTTGAAACAGTTTTTGAATTGCTGGCGGAGGCAATGGATATGCATAAGGTTGACTCATCGCCGTGTGCGGTCGTCATTGAAGATATCAAGCTCCAATTACCGAAAAAGGATTTTGCCTCGCTTTATAGATAAAGCAAGCCACCAGAGCCACATAGTACAACAAGGTTCACCCACACACACAGAGAGTACCACAACACAAAGTACACACGGTTCTGCTGAGGGCACAACTCAACAAGCCCTGGAAGAAAACAAAGGAGGTGGGTCAACCGCAGCATCCGAAGCATCAACAAAGGATCTAATCCGGCTCTGGAGGTGGCGGAGGGAGTGGCGGCGCCAAGCGAAGAGCCATCGAGCGAAGGTCGGCGATGATGGAGGTGATGGCGTCGCGATCCTAGAGACGGCTAAGCGGCCGCTAGAGCTGCAAGTAGCCACACATTTTGAACACAGCATCAGTAGCACGTCGAAGGGGGACCCATTGAATGACAAGCTTATTTCGCACAGTCCATAGCGTCCAAGCAAGCACCCCAATGAGCAGCCACCTAATGTGGCGACCTGTCAAGGGGGAGGTCTGAACCTCAGAGAGGAGATCGGGGAAGTTAGTGTGACACCAGTTGCCACCGATGACCTCTCGGAGGCAGCCCCAAAGAAACTGGGCGGACACGCACGAGATGAAGATGTGATTCGAGGTTTCTACCCTCCCACATAGGGGGCAGATACCATCATCGGGACCGTGGCGCTTCAGGACCTCCACGCCCGAGGGGAGCCGGCCACGGATCCATTGCCGCATGAAGATTCTAATTTTGAGGGGCACGTGGATAGACCATATAGAATCAAGGATAGCCGGTCCAGGAGAGGGAGTGATGACGTGGTACAGAGACTTCATGGAGAAGTGGCTAGAGGGCTCGAGATGCCAGGACAGGTGGTCGTCGGGGTGCTGCAACAAGACCGGCTCATGGAGAGCCACAAAATCAAGGAGCTCATGCCAAGCGGCAACCTCCGGAGGCCCAAATGGCCTCCAGAACGCGAGGCGCCCTAAGTCAACAAGGGCCGACTCGACGGAGATCCTAGGTTCGACCGCTATGGAAAAGAGGTCAGGGAACCGGGCCGCAATAGGAGATCACCGGCCCAACGGTCGAACCAAAACAGTGTGGCCGATCCAGTGCCAACCGAGATGGAGGTCCCAATGCGAAGGACCGGGAGGAGCTGGACGACAGACTGCCAAAACTAGGAACCGCCCGTCCTAACGCAGAAGGCGAGGGGCTGGTCGCGCAGGTATTTGCGGCGGATGATCTACAGCCACAATCCACCATCGCCGTTAGCAATGCGCCACAACCATCTAGTGAGGAGGGCCAGGTTCATGCGTTTGGAGGACATGATGCCGAGACCACCTTGGTCCCGGGGCTTGCAGATGTTAGTCTAGTGGACCATGTGGTATTTCTGCTTATCGCCCTTGCCATCCCAGTAGAACCTAGCTTGGACCGTGCCAATCTCATGGTGGAGCGTTTCGGGGAAGCTCTAGAAGCTCATGATGAATAGGAGAAGACTAGAGAGGGACGAGTTGATGAGGATCGTGCGGGCCGCCTTAGAGAGCCACTTGCCCTGCCATGGCTCGATGCGGTGCTGCAGCTTGTGGACCGAGGGTCGCAGGTCGGCCACTGTCAGGCGCGAGTCACTAATGGGGATCCCCATATAAGAAGTGGGGAAGGACCCCAACCGATAGTTCAAGCGGTTAGCGATACTCTGGCTCTCAGAAGTGGAATAGCCCAAGACCATCACCTTGCTTTTAGAGAAGTTAATTTTGAGGCCCGACAGATGTTCAAAGCAGAGCAGGAGAAATTTGAGGTTCGCGATCTCAGCCTCTGAACCCTGCATCATAATGATGGTGTCATCGGCATATTGGAGGAGGGAAACACCCCCTCCCTCGACCAAGTGTGGGACGATGCCGAGGATGTGCCCGGCGGCCTTGGCCTTATCCAGGATAGCGGCCAAGGCATCGACCACCATGTTGAACAGGAACGGGGAGAAGGGGTCACCCTATCTAACCCCACAAAAGGTGGGGAAATAGGGGCCGATCTCCCCGCTGATGTTCACCGCGGTGTGGCCCGACGACAACAACTGCATGACCCGAGAGACCCACCGATCGTCGAAACCATTCCGAAGCAATACTTCTCGAAGGAAGGGCCAGCTAACCGTGTCGTATGCCTTATGGAAGTCAATCTTCAGGAATACCGCTTTGAGGTTTTTGGTTTTGACCTCGTGAAGGACTTCGTGGGAGACCAAGACTCCATCAAGGATATAGCGACCCTGAATGAATGCAGATTGGTCCAGATGAGTGATGCGGTCGGCCAAGGGCCGCCCTATTGCCGTACCCCTTTGCGAGAATGCGGAATATCACATTGATCACCGTAATGGGGCGGAACTGGCGAATGTCGGAGGCGCCCGGGACCTTGGGGATCAAGGTAATGATCCCGTAGTTCAGACGGTGGAGGTCAATGGCGCCCACATAGAACTCCTCAAAGAGAGCCATGACCTCCGGCTTAATAGCGTGCCAGAAGGTCTGAAAGAACTTAACTGGCAAGCCATCAGGCCCTGGGGCGGACGAAGGGTTCATGCCCTTAATCGCAAGCCAAACTTCCTCCTTTGTGAACGGAGCTATGAGGGCCGCATTCTCCATGTCTGAAACACACTGGGCGCCCGCCCAGAAGAGGGGAGCAAGAGCCAAGCCCCCACGCGGGGGAGCAGAAAAAAGGCCTTTATAGAAGCCGTCTACATGAGCACGAAGCTCAGTCGGGCGCTGCAGAAGGGTCTCTCCATCCCACAGGAATGGGATGGTATTGCGACGACAACGACCATTGGCGATGGCCTGGAAGTATGCGGTGTTAGCATCCCCCTTGAGAACCCACTTTTGGGTCCCCCTGAGCCGCCATTAAGCCTCCTCGTCCGTATAGATGACTGTGAGCTGGTCCTCCAGGTCATACCGCTGCAACCACTCATCAGCGGATAGACCAATCGAGTCAGCCCGGAGGTCAAGTGCCTGGATAGCAGCGAGGAGGTCCTGCTTGCGGTCCCAGAGTTCCCGCCCCAGGTTGGCACCCCAGCCCTTCATGCATTGGCAGGAGCGCTTGGCGCAGAAGTGCCAATCATCCACCGCAGAGATGGACCTGTGAGGAGCGCTGCGGGCCTCCAGTCAACGGCCACGGACGGCCTCCGAGAAGCCGTTCTGGTTAAGCCAGAACGTCTCGAAGCGGAACCTGGGGGCGACGAGAGGGTGTTCGTCCTGAGAAGAGAGCAGCAGGGGAACGTGGTCCGAGCCAATACGAGTAATGGCGCGGAGGGAGGCAAGGGGGCACCGCATCTCCCACACAGGCAAGACCAAGACGCGGTCCTAGACGGAGCGGGTCGGGTCGGCCTGGCGATTGGTCCGGGTGAATCTAGCACCAATCCTATCTAATTCCCGCAGACTGAGGTCAGCAATGCAGTCATTAAACATCTGCATCCGCGGGAAGTTCACTAGATCGTTGTTTTTGTCCTCCGCAAATCGGAGGAGGTTGAAGTCGCCGCCCACGACGACCGGGAAGCGGGCGGCGGACACCTTATTCTTGAGCTCCTCAAGAAATTTCGCTGAACGACGGTGGTCGGCAGGGCCATAGACTATGATGATCTCCCATTTGAAGTTTAGTGCCCTCTCAAAAATCTCCATGCTCACAAAAAGCTCACCCCGGTCCATGCTACCCACCTCAAAGGTGGCATCCTTCACACCTAACAGGATGCCACCAGAGTGCCCGGCGATCCCACTAGAAGGGAGCCAATGTCAGGCAAACAGGTGAGAGCTAAGACGGTCAAGCTCGGACAGGGTGAACTCAGTTTGCATGGTCTCTTGGATTGCTACAATGTCTATCCGCTCATCATGCATGTACTCGATGAGCTGGCGGCGTCGGCCATCCTAGCCAAAACCGCGGATGTTCCAGAAAAGGGTCTGCATTAAACCACCACAGAGGGGCTGCTTGACCCCAGGACATGGGAGGCGCTTTGGGCGCGCAGAGCGGCGGTGCGAAACCGGGTGCGGCCGCAGATCTCCATGAGGGCGGGCGTGGCCTGGCCAGACGGCTGGGAGGATGAAATGGGGCCGCCCGACACCGAAGCGGGAGTAGCTAAGCGGGCACGGGTTTTGGCCAACCGCCCATCGAGGACTTCTCGAGCCTAGATTGCCGCGATTTGGACTAAGGGGGGGTCGACTTCCCCCCTAAACACTATATCAAAATCTGCCGCGACTTTGGCGAGATGACCGAGCGGAATAGACTCCAACGCTGAGAACGAACATGTAGCGGAGCTAGTGGGGATGACTGGAGTACCTAGCTCGAGGTTGCGCGCCGCGGCGCGGAGCTCAGCCCGCTCGGAGATGGGCAGAGCCGGGGAGCCCGCGGGTCGCAAGGCGTCGATGCGGGCGCTGCGCCAAGACGACGTCACCAGGGTCGATGTCGAGCGGCCCCGCCTGGCGTAGGTCAAGGAGCAAGGTGGGAGAGGCGGAGCGGCCAGCGGGGTCGCCAAGGCAGCGTCCACCACACACCCACCCATCGACTAGGGGGTGGGTGTGGAGGAACGCCGAGGCGAGGCCGGTGAGGAAGCTGCTCCCAGCGGTGCATCCGTGGAGGTCGGCGGCAGCGGCTCGGAGGGGAGCAGGGGAGCCACCAGCAGACCGGGCGGAGGCGAAGGCAGGTCCACGGCAGGAGGAGCCAGAGGCGTCGTGGGAGGAGGGGATGAGGCCCGTGCGTCGGGGTGCGCGAGAGGCAGAACTGATCCCGAGGCGCAGAAGGGGTCAGGAAGGTCCCTGGACGGTGATGTCGGCAGCCGGGCAGAGGGGGAGGACACAGGCTGGGCGACCAACGAGCATGGAGAAGTAGCCGGGATGACCACGAGCCCCACACTAAACGTGTCGCTGGTCTCAGTCTCCCCGGCGGGGGCGACGGAGGCAGCGGAAGCAGCCCGTCCGGCAACGCAGCGAGGGACCTCCCGGCCTGCCGCCCACCCAGGGTCAAGGAAGAAGGTGGAGGCAGTGGCGAGGGAGAGTGGGAGGGGCAGGTCTCCGACCCGTCCTCATCATCAGAGTGGTCGGGGCGGGGGGGACAGCGTCCTTGGTAGTCATCTTGAGGGCCCAGGTGGCCACCAGGGGGATCGTCGGAGGAGCGGGGACGCCCCACATGGTTGGGCGGCTCGGGGCGATGCGAAGGTCGAACCCTTGATCATTGAAGAATACCCGGACCATGGCACGAAGCTTGGTTGAGTCGAGGCACTTGACATTGACCCGAACCTCCTCTTCCTTGCGAAGGGAAAGCTCATCGACCACGATCACCTTACCCAGGATCCGGGACATGCGACGGATGGTACGCTCAGACCAAGCAATGTCCGGGAGCCCAGAGATGAGGATCCATGTCTTGTCAAGGATGGCCACAGCCTTCGGGTCGAGGGTCAGCTCGGAGATGTCGACGACGAGCTTGTTGAGGGCGAGGGTGATCTGGTCGCTACGGGAGGCGTAGCCGTGGCTGAGAGCGTTGGGGAAGACCACAGAGAACTCGGTGTCGGAGATAGGGTGACCGCCCACTCCCACTGGCGACGGTACAGATGGTTGAGCTCCGCCTCGATCATCTTGGTGGAGGCCACACCATCAATCACTGTGACCACAACCTGGAGGAAAGGGGGAGGGGCCGAGTCGTCGGGGACCTCAATGTGGAAGAACCCCAACCCCTCGATCCCATGCCCATACATCCGCAGCTTGTCAGGAACCGGCTTGTCCGGGCAGAGCAGGGCGGGGTGGCCAGGATCCTTGCAAATGAAGCAGCGGGCAGAGTTGGTGCAATCGACATGAGAGTGGCCTTCAGTGCCACAGTTGAAGCAGGTGGGCCGGGTGCGGTCAGACACAGGAGTTGGAGACGGGGGGTTCACGCGGCCGGCCTGATTCTGCACGGCGCGCCCCTGACCGCGTCTCTTCTTCTTCTTATTGGGGCCCTGGCGGCCGCGCTGCTGCCCCCCACCCGCAGCCCCCGAAGCAGGAGGAGCAGCCGAAGTGGCGTGGGGGGGAACGTACTTGCAAGGAGGAGCAGCAACCACTGGGGCCGCGGGATGAGGAGAAGGGGGGCGCTGGTGCTGGAGGGAAGGAGAGTGCGCCCGACGACATGGAGGGGAGGGGGAGTGGCGGCAGGGAGGAGGAGAGCGCAACCGGCCGCGCCAATCGGAGCGACCAAGCGAGCGGTGCGACTCGTGGCGATCATCCCGGCCGGAGGAGCAGGGGGTTCGCGGTCCCGGCCCCTCAGCTCACGGCGGAGGTCCTCCTCGCGCCGGAGGGCGTCCGGGAGGGGCGGGTGGTGTCGCGGAGATCGTCGTACCGGCGCTTGCATCGGGCCTCCCCGTCCTCCCAATCCCGCGTCATGGCCAAGGGGCGAGAGCGGGAAGGGGCGGCAGAGGAGCTGAGGGGGAAGGATGGGGACGCAAGTACGAGCGGAAGCAAGGGTTCGGCCGGAGGAAGGTTGGTGGCGGCTGAGGAAGACTAAGGACGGAGGGGGAACCCGTAGGGAAGCCAAATGCTGGACGTGGGGGAGTGGGCCTAGGGCAAGGCAACGGCCCAGCAGGGTTGGGCCGGCCCGCTAAGGGCTCCCCAGTCGGGGCCGGATCCAGGGCGCGACGGGCTGGGAAAGCCACCCCCACCATATGGCCCACCGGGCCACGGCCCAGGACACCAGGGCCCAGGGAGCGGGGCGGGCACCCGCTCGAAGGGTTTCCCCTCGACGATCAGGCATCACCGACGCCGGCTCCACGGCTGCGGGGGAGCACGGGGCGAACGGATGGACGCGACGGAGCGGCCACGAGGCCTGGAACTGGAGACCGGACGACCCAAAGCGCGCGATAAACGGCCTGAACAGGGAGCGGCTTGTTGGAAATATGCCCTAGAGGCAATAATAAATTAGTTATTATTATTATATTTCCTTGTTCATGATAATCGTTTACTATCCATGCTATAATTGTATTGATAAGAAACTCGGATACATGTGTGGGTACATAGACAACACCATGTCCCTAGTAAGCCTCTAATTAACTAGCTCGTTGATCAGTAGATGGTTACGGTTTCCTGACCATGGACATTGGATGTCGTTGATAACGGGATCACATCATTAGGAGAATGATGTGATGGACAAGACCCAATCCTAAGCCTAGCACAAAGATCGTGTAGTTCGTATGCTAAAGCTTTTCTAATGTCAAGTATTATTTCCTTAGACCATGAGATTGTGCAACTCCCGGATACCGTAGGAATGCTTTGGGTGTACCAAATGTCACAATGTAACTGGGTGGCTATAAAGGTGCACTACGGGTATCTCCGAAAGTGTCTGTTGGGTTGGCACGAATCGAGACTGGGATTTGTCACTCCGTGTAACGGAGAGGTATCTCTGGGCCCACTCAGTAGGACATCATCATAATGTGCACAATGTGACCAAGGGGTTGATCACGGGATGATGTGTTACGGAACGAGTAAAGAGACTTGCCGGTAACGAGATTGAACAAGGTATCGGGATACCGACGATCGAATCTCGGCAAGTACAATACCGCTAGACAAAGGGAATTGAATGCGGGATTGATTGAATCCTTGACATCGTGGTTCATCTGATGAGATCATCGTGGAACATGTGGGAGCCAACATGGGTATCCAGATCCCGCTGTTGATTATTGGCCGGAGAGTTGTCTCGGTCATGTCTACGTGTCTCCCGAACCCGTAGGGTCTACACACTTAAGGTTCGATGACGCTAGGGTTATAGGTAATAGATAAACGTGGTTACCGGATGTTGTTCGGAGTCCCGGATGAGATCCCGAACGTCACAAGGAGTTCCGGAATGGTCCGGAGGTAAAGATTTATATATGGAAAGTTGTTGTTCGGGTTCCGGGAAAAGTTCGGTTTTTTCCGGTATTGTACCAGGAAGCTTCCGAAAGGTTCCGGAGGATTCCGGAGGGGTCCGGAGGTCCAGGAAATGTTCCACCACGTCCAATACAGCAGCATGGGCTGTAAGGGGGCGCCCTAGCATTAACGGGCCAGGGGCACCAGCCCCCCCAAGGCCCATGCGCATGGGAGAGGGGAAACCCTAAAGGGGAGGGCCTCCACTTGACTTGGGAGGCACTCCTCCCCCCTTGGCCGCCGCCCCAACCCTAGATGGGATCTAGGGGGGGCGGCCCCCTTCTCTCCCCACCTATAAATAGTGGAGGGGTGGGAGGGCAGCCGCACCCCAAGTTCTGGCGCAGCCCTCCCCCTCTCCCAAGTACTCCTCCTCTCCCGCGGTGCTTGGCGAAGCCCTGCAGGATTGTCACGCTCCTCCACCACCACCACACCGTCGTGCTGCTGCTAGACGGAGTCTTCCCCAACCTCTCCCTCTCTCCTTGCTGGATCAAGGCATGGGAGACGTCACCGGGCTGCATGTGTGTTGAACGCGTAGGTGCCGTCCGTTCGGCACTAGGATCATCGGTGATTTGGATCACGATGAGTACGACTCCATCAACCCCGTTCACTTGAACGCTTCCGCTTAGCGATCTACAAGGGTATGTAGATGCACTCTCCTTCCGCTTGTTGCTAGTCTCTCCATAGATAGATCTTGGTGACTCGTAGGAAAATTTTGAACACAAAGTAGTTGTGGGCGTTGATTTTGTTCAATATGCTTACCGTTACTAGTCCAATCTTGTTTCGACAGTATTGTGGGATGAAGCGGCCCGGACCGACCTTACACGTACACTTACGTGAGACAGGTTCCACCGACTGACATGCACTTGTTGCATAAGGTGGCTAGCGGGTGCCAGTCTCTCCCACTTTAGTCAGATCGGATTCGATGAAAAGGGTCCTTATGAAGGGTAAATAGCAATTGACATATCACGTTGTGGTTTTTGCGTAGGTAAGAAACGTTCTTGCTAGAAACCCATAGCAGCCACGTAAAACATGCAAACAATAATTAGAGGACGTCTAACTTGTTTTTGCAGGGTATACTATGTGATGTGATATGGCCAAGAAGAATGTGATGAATGATATGTGATGTATGAGATTGATCATGTTCTTGTAATAGGAATCACGACTTGCATGTCGATGAGTATGACAACCGGTAGGAGCCATAGGAGTTGTCTTTATTTATTGTATGACCTGCGTGTCATTGAACAACGCCATGTAATTACTTTACTTTATTGCTAACCGGTAGCCATAGTAGTAGAAGTAATAAGTTGGCAAGACAACTTCATGAAGACACGATGATGGAGATCATGGTGTCATGCCGGTGACGATGATGATCGTGGAGCCCCGAAGATGGAGATCAAAAGGAGCAAAATGATATTGGCCATATCATGTCACTTTTTGATTGCATGTGATGTTTATCATGTTTATGCATCTTATTTCCTTAGAACGACGGTAGTAAATAAGATGATCCCTCATTAAAATTTGAAGAAAGTGTTCCCCCTAATTGTGCACCGTTGCGAAAGTTTGTCGTTTCGAAGCACCACGTGATGATCGGGTGTGATGGATTCTAACGTTCACATACAACGGGTGTAAGCCAGATTTACACATGCAAAACACTTAGGTTGACTTGACGAGCCTAGCATGTACAGACATGGCCTCGGAACACAAGAGACCGAAAGGTCGAGCATGAGTCGTATAGTAGATACGATCAACATGAAGATGTTCACCGATGATGACTAGTCCGTCTCATGTGATGATCGGACATGGCCTAGTTGACTCGGATCATGTAATCACTTAGATGACTAGAGGGATGTCTATCTAAGTGGGAGTTCATAAGATGAACTTAATTATCCTGAACATAGTCAAAAGATTCTTGCAAATTATGTCGTAGCTCGCGCTTTAGTTCTACTGTTTTAGATATGTTCCTAGAGAAAATTTAGTTGAAAGTTGATAGTAGCAATTATGCGGATTGGGTCCATAAAATGAGGATTGTCCTCGTTGCTTCGTAGAAGGCTTATGTCCTTAATGCACCGCTCAGTGTGCTGAACCTCGAACGTCGTCTGTGGATGTTGCGAACATCTGACATACACGTTTTGATAACTACGTGATAGTTCAGTTAAACGGTATAGAGTTGAGGCACCAAAGACGATTTCGAAATGTCATAGAACATATGAGATGTTTCAAGGGCTGAAATTGGGATTTCAGGCTCGTGCCCACGTCAAGAGGTATAAGACCTCCGACGAGATTCTTAGCCTGCAAACTAAGGGAGAAAAGCTCGATCGTTGAGCTTGTACTCAGATTGTCTGGGTACAACAATCACTTGAATCGAGTGAGAGTTAATCTTCCAGATGAGATAGTGATGTTTCTCCAAAGTCATTGCCACCAAGCTACTAGAGCTTCATGATGAACTATAACATATCAGGGATAGATATGATGATCCTTGCAGTATTCACGATGTTTGACACCGCGAAAGTAGAAGTCAAGTAGGAGCATCAATTGTTGATGGTACGTAAAACCACTAGTTTCAAGAAGGGCAAGGGCAAGAAGGGATGCTTCATGAAACGACAAAACAGTTGCTGCTCTAGTGAAAACCCAAGGTTGAACCCAAACCCGAGACTAAGTGCTTCTGTAATGAGAGGAACGGACACTAAAGCAGAACCACCCTAGATACTTGGTAGATAAGAAGGCAGGCAAGGTCGACTTAAGTATATTGGATATACATCATGTTAATGTGTACTTTACTAGTACTCCTAGTAGCACCAGGGTATTAGATACCGGTTCGGTTGCTAAGTGTTAGTAACTCAAAATAAAAGCTACGGAATAAACGGAGACTCTAGCTAAAGGTGAGTTGACGATATGTGTTGGAAGCGTTTCCAAGGTTGATGTGATCAAGCATCGCACGCTCCCTCTACCATCGAGATTGGTGTTAAACCTAAATAATTGTTATTTGGTGTTTTGCGTTGAGCATAGACATGATTGGATTATGTCTATCACAATACGGTTATTCATTTAAGGAGAATAATGGTTACTCTGTTTATTTGAATAATACCTTCAATGGTCTTGCGCCTAAAATGAATGGTTTATTAAATCTCGATCGTAGTGATACACATTTTCATGCCAAAAGATATAAGATAGTAATGATAGTACCACTTACTTGTGGCACTGCCATGTAAGTCATATTGGTGTAAAACGCATGAAGAAGCTCCATGTTGATGGATCTTTGGACTCACTCGTTTTTGAAAAGTTTGAGACATGCGAACCATGTCTATTGGTGTATATGCATGAAGAAACTCCATGCAGATGGATCGTTTGGACTCACTTGATTTTGAATCACTTGAGATATGCAAATCATACCACATGGGCAAGATGACTGAAAAGCCTCAATTTCAGTAAGATGGAACAAGATAGCAACTTGTTGGAAGTAACACATTTTGATGTGTGCAGTCCAATGAGTGCTGAGGCATGCAGTGGAATATCGTTATGTTCTTACTTCACAGATGATTCGAGTAGATGTTGAGTATATTTACTTGATGAAACACAAGTCTGAATTATTGAATGGTTCAAGTAATTTCAGAGTGAAGTTAAAGACCATCGTGATAAGAGGATAAAATGTCTATGATATGATCATAGAGATGAGTATCTGAGTTACGAGCTTTGGCACGCAATTAAGACATTGTGGAAATTGTTTCACAATTAATACCGCCTGGAACACCATAGTGTGATGGTGTGTCCGAACATCATAGTTGCACCCTATTGGATATGGTGCGTACCATGATGTCTCTTATCAAATTACCACTATGGGTTAGGCATTAGAGACAACCGCACTCACTTTAATAGGGCACCACGTAATTCCGTTGAGACGACACCGTTTCAACTATGGTTTGGAGAAACCTAAGTTGTCGTTTCTTAAAAGTTTGGGGCTACGATGCTTATGTGAAAAAGTTTCAGGTTGATGAACTCGGACCCAAAGCGGATAAAAATGCATCTTCATAGGACACCCAAAACAGTTGGGTATACCTCCTATCTCAGATCCGGAAGCAAGAGTAATTGTTTCTAGAAACGGGTCCTTTCTCGAGGAAAAGTTTCTCTCGAAAGAATTGAGTGGGAGGATGGTGGAGACTTGATGAGGTTATTGAACCATCACTTCAACTAGTGTGTAGCAGGGCACAGGAAGTTGTTCCTGTGACACCTACACCAATTGAAGTAGAAGCTTATGATAGTGATCATGAAACTTCGGATCAAGTCACTACCAAACCTCGTAGGACGACAAGGACGCGTACTGCTTCGGAGTGGTACGGTAATCCTGTCTTGGAGGTCATGTTGCTAGACAACAATGAACCTACGAGCTATGAGAAGCGATGGTGGGCCCGGATTCCGACAAATGGCTCGAGGCCATAAAATCCAAGAGAGGATCCATGTATGAGAATAAAGCATGGACTTTGGTGGTCTTGCCCGATGATCGGCAAGCCATTGAGATAAATGGATCTTTAAAAAGAAAACGGACGTGGACGGTAATGTCACCGTCTATGAAGCTCGACTTGTGGCGAAGAGTTTTTTCACAAGTTCAAGGAGTTGACTACGATGAGATTTTCTCATCCGTAGTGATGCTTAAGTCCGTTGGAATCATGTTAGCATAAGCTGCATTTATGAAATCTGGCAGATGGATGTCAAAAAAAGTTTCCTTACCAATTTTTCGTGAGGAAAGGTTGTATGTGATACAACCAGAAGGTTTTGACAATCCTGAAAGACGCTAACAAGTATGCAAAGCTCCAGCAATCCTTCTAAGGACTGGAGTAAGCATCTCGGAGTTGGAATGTACGCTTTGATGAGATGATCAAAGATTTTGGGTTTATACAAAGTTTATGAGAAACTTGTATTTCCAAAGAAGTGAGTGGGAGCACTATAGAATTTCTGATGAGTATATGTTGTTGACATATTGTTGATCGGAAATGATGTAGAATTTCTGGAAAGCATATAGGGTTGTTTGAAAGGTGTTTTTCAATAGAGAACCTGGATTAAGTTGCTTGAACATTGAGCATCAAGATCTATGACGATAGATCAAAAACGCTAAATGGTACTTTCAAATGAGCACATACCTTGACATGATCTTGAAGGTGTTCAAGATGGATCAGTCAAAGAAGGAGTTCTTGCCTGAGTTGTAAGGTATGAAGTTAAGAGTTAAAGCTCGACCACGGCAGAAGAGAGAGAAAGGACGAAGGTCGTCCCCTATGCTTCAGACGTAGGCTCTATAGTATGCTATGTTGTGTACCGCACCGGAAGTGTGCCTTGCCATGAGTCAGTCAAGGGGTACAAGAATGATCCAGGAACGGATCATTGGACAGCGGTCAAAATTATCCTTAGAGGAATAAGGAAATGTTTCTCGATTATGGAGGTGATAAAGAGTTCGGCGTGAAGGGTTACATCGATGCAAGCTTTAACACCTATCCAAATGACTCTGAGTAGCAAACCGGATACGTATAGTGGAGCAACCATTTGGAATAGCTCCAAGTGGAGTGTGGAAGCAGCATTTACAATATGACATAAAGAATTGCGAAATACATACGGGTCTGAATGTTGCAGACCCATTGACTAAAACCTCTCTCACAAGAAAAACATGATCAAACCACACAACTCACTGAGTCTTAATCATATGGTGATGTGAACTAGTTTACTGACAATAGTAAACTCTTTGGATGTTGGTCACATGGCGATGTTATCTATCAGTGTTAATCACATGGCGATGTGAACTAGATTATTGACTCTAGTGCAAGTGGGAGACTATTGGAAATATGCCCTAGAGAGAATAATAAATTAGTTATTATTATTATATTTCCTTGTTCATGATAATCGTTTATTATCCATGCTATAATTGTATTGATAGGAAACTCGGATACATGTGTGGGTACATAGACAACACCATGTCCCTAGTAAGCCTCTAATTGACTAGCTCGTTGATCAATAGATGGTTACGGTTTCCTGACCATGGACATTGGATGTCGTTGATAACGGGATAACATCATTAGGAGAATGATGTGATGGACAAGACCCAATCCTAAGCCTAGCACAAAGATCGTGTAGTTCGTATGCTAAAGCTTTTGTAGTGTCAAGTATTATTTCTTTAGACCATGAGATTGTGCAACTCCCGGATACCGTAGGAATGCTTTGGTTGTACCAAACATCACAACGTAAATGGGTGGCTATAAAGGTGCACTACGGGTATCTCCTAAAGTGTCTGTTGGGTTGGCAGGAATCGAGACTGGGATTTGTCACTCCGTGTAACGGAGAGGTATCTCTGGGCCCACTCGGTAGGACATCATCATAATGTGCACAATGTGACCAAGGGGTTGATCACGGGATGATGTGTTACGGAACGAGTAAAGAGACTTGTCGGTAACGAGATTGAACAAGGTATCGGGATACCGACGATCGAATCTCGGGCAAGTACAATACCGCTAGACAAAGGGAATTGAATACGGGATTGATTGAATCCTTGACATCGTGGTTCATCCGATGAGATCATCATGGAACATGTGGGAGCCAACATGGGTATCCAGATCCCGTTGTTGGTTATTGGTCGGAGAGTTGTCTCGGTCATGTCTACGGGTCTCCCGAACCCGTAGGGTCTACACACTTAAGGTTCGATGACGCTAGGGTTATACGGAATAGATAAACGTGGTTATCGAATGTTGTTCGGAGTCCCGGATGAGATCCCGGACGTCACAAGGAGTTCCGGAATGGTCCGGAGGTAAAGATTTATATATGGAAAGTTGTTGTTCGGGTTCCGGAAAAAGTTCGGTTTTTTCTGATATTGTACCAGGAAGCTTCCGGAAGGTTCCGGAGGATTCAGGAGGGGTCCGGAGGTCCGGAAAATGTTCCACCACGTCCAATACAGCAGCATGGGCTGTAAGGGGGTGCCTAGCCTTAACGGGCCAGGGGCACCAGCCCCCCCAAGGCCCATGCGCATGGGAGAGGGGAAACCCTAAAGGGGAGGGCCTCCACTTGACTTGGGAGGCACTCCTCCCCCCTTGGCCGCCGCCCCAACCCTAGATGGGATCTAGGGGGGCCGGCCCCCTTCTCTCCCCACCTATAAATAGTGGAGGGGTGGGAGGGCAGCCGCACCCCAAGTTCTGGCGCAGCCCTCCCCCTCTCCCAAGTACTCCTCTCCTGCGGTGCTTGGCGAAGCCCTGCAGGATTGCCACGCTCCTCCACCACCACCACGCCGTCGTGCTGCTGCTGGACGGAGTCTTCCCCAACCTCTTCCTCTCTCCTTGTTGGATCAAGGCATGGGAGACGTCACCGGGCTGCATGTGTGTTGAACGCATAGGTGCCGTCCGTTCGGCACTAGGATCATCGGTGATTTGGATCACGACGAGTACGACTCCATCAACCCTGTTCACTTGAACGCTTCCGCTTAGCGATCTACAAGGGTATGTAGATGCACTCTCCTTCCCCTCGTTGCTAGTCTATCCATAGATAGATCTTGGTGACTCGTAGGAAAATTTTGAATTTCTGCTACGTTCCCTAACACGGCTGGCGGGAAGAGCGGAGCCGAGAACCCCGCGTGGCGAGCTCAAGCAGACGGCCAACAGGCCAGCGGCCGGAGGCGACGAGGAGGGAGGCGACGGGGGAGGGGCGCTAGGAGGCATGGGCAGGACCAAAGTCGGACCGGCCGGCGACGCCCTAGCTTTGGCACCGGTCCCCGGCCACCGCGGCGGCAGCCTCCACGAGCCCGAGTCGGAGCCTCGCACGAGGGAGGCTGGACAGGGGGCCACGCTGGACGGTGCGGCCACGGCGGCGAGGGCCAGGCTGCGGGGCGGGGACGGAGGGGCAGGGAAGCGGGGCGGCTCGGGAGTGACGTCTTCGTCCGCGAGGTCTACCCACCGGAGCGGCGGCGGGGTATGGCTCGGATGGAAGTCCTCGTGGCCGGCACGGGACCAGGGGTCGGCGACGAGGCGGGGGCCGGAGCAGGGAAAGGGGCGGCGGCGGCGGAGGCGGCGTCCGGCGAGCGCGCGGGCGGGTCGCCCGAGCTCACAGTCGCGGGAGCCATCCCAAGCTCCAATTGAAGTTCTGGTTTGCAAGAAAAAAGGTGTGTGCGTGTAGACGTAGTGAGAACTCTATAGCGCATGAATTAGTTGGTCGTATGTGTTTGCTACTTGTATGGAGTGGAAAACCAATGTACTGCTCACAGTAGCTGACTGTGCTATTGGCGATACGCCCAAGCACAGTTAATTTATAAAGTTTTGCTTTGCCTTGAAAAAAAATATACTCTCTCCTCCCCTTTCCGCCACCACCCGCCAATTGGAAACCCAGCGTCCCCTGCTATTCTTGCCATCATCCATGTGCATGGTTATTTATATACCACACATATGTTTCTTTCTCTTCCATGGACATAACAAATTTCCCATATAAATTTCAACAGTGTCATATGGGTTGGGTCAAAGGTAGTCTTAGTTTTTTTATCATTTATGCCACTAGTTGTGTCTCATTACTCAAAAGTTACTGTAGAAGTATATTGTCCACCTTCCTTCATCGGTTCATCTTTTTGGACGAGTTAGCTGAAGTATGAATTCAATATGGTATGCGAGCCAAGAGGTCTTTAAGTTTAAGACCGACTTTTGAATGAATTGGAGTAATTAAGGGATTAATCCCTGCTTGGCAATCGGTGTGCAGTTGCACTTTGCAACGGACGCATCTCTCTTCTCTAACCGACGCATCTCTGGCAAGCGTCGCGTCTATTGGAACGATATAAATAGTCCTTGTAATTATCAATTAATAAAGACAATCATTTGCTTTCACTTGATTTCTACTCCCTCCGTCCGAAAATACTTGTCATCAAAATGAACAAAAATGAGTGTATCTAAAACTAAAATACATCTAGATACATTCATTTTTATTTATTTTGATGACAAGTATTTCCGTTCGGAGGGAGTAACACGTTATCAACACACTCTTCTCTGAGCGAAGGTGCACGACGCCTCAGGCCCTAGGCCGCGACGCGTCCCACGCCCGGCTGTGCGCCCGGCCATCGCGCCGCTGGACCCTGCCACCGTGCCGCATGGCATGGCCATAGCGCCAACTGCGCCGAGACGGTGCTCGTCGCCTCGGCTCTCTTTCACCTCCGCCAACGGCTGGCGACTCCATGCCCGCGTGCTCGGCTGTAGCCAAAGTTGTGGTGGCACCCTCCTGTGTTGTGCCCTCGCTGCCTGCGCCCGCGCCCGACCGTGGTCGCACCCGCCCTCGTCGTGGTCTCGCCGCGTGCGCACACTCCTGGCCATGGCCGCGCTCCGCCCGACCGTGCCCGTGGCCGCCCGGCCTCGACTGGTAGCCGTCACGTCTGCACCAACCACCTGGGCTCGCCTCCACCCCCTCCGGCGTCGTCCGCCTTGGAGAAGGGATGGAGAACGCCGACACTATCGCCCCGCCACAGCCGGAGATGGCCGCGAGCTCGAGCAGCCGCATGGGTTTGCGCTTCAGCCGCCTCTTTGGTGGAGGCGCAGGCCCAGGCGCCTGGCGCGACCTCCGGCTGCCCCCTTCCTCCTCCGTGTTGTTGTGGGCCGAATGGCTGCCTGGGCTGGATTTCATTGATTTTTTTTCTCTGGTTTATTAACAATGGTAGTAATTACTGTGTTTATGCAGTATTAGACCCTATTAATTACTATATTTTCTGTTGAGTTTTAAAATTCCAGAAATATGTGTGTGTTGATACTTGGCATGTTCAATGTGTTTACCACATATCAAATTCTCTAGAACATGTTTTCCGTGATTGACATTAAGTTTTCTCGCACAACAATATAGATTTGCGATTGAGAATTATTATTTTCTCACAAAACAATCTCATTGCGATTGAGATCAATTTTCTCTCGCAAATTATTAATTCACCTCGCTGAATTATCTTGCAACTTGATACAAGATCATCTCATTTTAATTTGAGGTCTATACAATTCAAGTTTTTACTTGAACATCAAGTTTGAAACATCATTATTATTCACTACATTAGTAGTATTTTTCTGTTGAGTACCAAGATGTGTTCCCAATCTTAAGTTGGTGTAATACATTTCCACGTTTATCACGTGTTGAGATTAATTACGTCCATTTTTTGCAATTAAGATATTTTTATCTCTTGCAAAGATAAATTCAGTACCACCGCAGTACTATTTCTCCGTTGAGTACGAGGTATTCTGGAATATTTCTATGATGTATCTATTTCCATGTTAACCACATGTCGAGATTAATACGTCTGTTTGTAATTGAGATTTTCAATTTCTTACAAATATAGATGCAAAATTCAAGGTGATTTCTTCAAATTGATGCTTGGGATCACAAGGTAGTCATATGGATCTACTGCCTACGCAGATTATCGATGACTACTGATAAAGCCTATATTTTGTCGTTTTGACATTATGATTGCTTTACAAAGTGCTCTCCCACACATTTTACTAAGTCATAACATAAGGCATTAGGAGTGAGTGTCTACTGATTTCATCAGATTATACTCCCTATGTTGTAGGTCTACTCCATTTTGGAGATTATCTTCAAGGTGTCATACTAAGCAATTTGAGATTCAGACTAATGGTTTCAAGCCAACTTCTTGAAATTCCCATTGATTTGCCAAGTTCATTACAACACTAACCATGATGGTCCTTAATTTACTGACTGTAAATTAATTATCTCTGGTTTGCCCCTATAAGTAATCGATGACTAAGTAACTGAGGCTCTTGCCCTCAATGACCACAACTTACTTAAGCGGGCCATGGACATCAAGATCAGTCTTGCCTCCCATGGGATAGCGCGTGCAATCCAAGTCACGCCATCGGGATGCAAAGAACCTTAAGGGCAAAGGTTTTGAAGCTCACCTCAAACCTTCAATCTTACACCATCATGGAAGTCAGTTGTTTGCATGACGTTCTTCTAGAACCGAGCAATAAAATGACTATCCGGCTGTCACGGGACCCTATGAGCATGGAGAACATGACGGTTGAATATGCATCAACTGACATGTTTGGAGACTACATTTAGTCCCTCAATCTCCTCCGTGATCTATTTATTTATGTCCATTGCTGATGTTCTAATATGAACATGATTATTGTTGTCATCATATATTGTATATCACGATATATTGTATCAACACTTTGGTACAAATACACTTTGGTACAAATACATTGGTACAAATACACTTTGGTATCAACACTTTGAAAACGTTCTTTTTGTGAAAAATAAGACCCATATATGTCAGACACACAAAAAGTATGGCAAGATTTTCTTATAGGCAAGCTAAAGTGTGGCCAAGAATTTTTGTACCTAAGGTTAGGCAAATTTGGCAGAAAAATGTGGAGCGTGGCTAGAAACCGAACAGCCCCTTAGCTGCCAACCAACAGGCCGTAATTTACAGCTAGTAACTTCTGTAGATATAGACCAAATTCCCTTCGACATACAGTACAGAGGTGTCACAGGAACAGCAACATGTCTATAGTCTGATACTTTCAGCATAAAACCTCGCAAACAAATGCAAAGTTTTGTACCCAAAGGCTAAGAATTACAGGGTCACGGCAACTCGTGAAGGGAACTAGTCGCCCCAAGACAGGCTGCCCTATCTATCAGATATTTAATCTGAATAGTCCCGAGATCAAAATCATTAGAAATGTTCCTAACGGTTACAAAGGCAGTGTGTTTTCATTCCTGAATATGGCGGCTTTCCTTGAGTAGTCCCAGATTTCCAAAGAATGGAGAGTAACACTTCCGGCCAAATGCAGCTACCCAGGTGATCGGGAATGACGGCAGCCCACAAGTGTTGGAACCAAGCAGGAGGAGACAGCCCGAGGAGGAGTCAGACCCGGTTAACTTTTGGGCAGCAGAGGAAAAGGTGATCCATGTCCTCCGATGAGTGAGCATATAGGGCAGCCAGCGTTGGAGGAAATATACTTGCGGAAGAGATTAGCACGTGTGTTTAAGCGCCCTCTGAAGAGTAGCCAACCGAAGATTTTGAGCTTATTCAGGCTCCTGCTGCGCCAAATTAAATTGGCGTGGTCACACTCCTGATCTTCCCTTCAATAGGGCGTAGGCAGCCTTGGAGGAGAACCCTAAAGCATGCACGAGCAATCACTGAGGCAAATCAAGAAACTCTGCCGTGGCAGCGTTGGTCAGCCGGTTCAGGAGGTTCGATAGTAATTCTTCCTGCATGATTTGGATACAAGTATATGGGCATTGGTGGAGTGGGAATAGAGGCTTGGGAAGGTTGAAGCTAGAGGTTGCTGGGTGAGCCAACGGTCTTGCCAGAAGAAGGTTGACATGCAAATATTCATCCTAGGACGACTGTAACTGACTCCCCACATTTCCAATGAAAAGAAAACGCAAAGGTCTTTTGCGTTTTCTCGGAAAAAAAAAATTGTTAGGACGAAGGAAATCTGAAGTAGTGTATTTAGATGGATCTTGATAATGCTTGAGAGGAAGGAAGGTTGGGTGTAGTGGGTGAGTCTGTTGTTGTGGTTTCATAGGTACCAAGTAATTCAAGGTAAAGGGGAGGTGGAGGTGAGGCATTTGTAGGCAAATTTGAAGAGCAAGAAATTATTTTGGATATGCAAATCTTTGATGCCTAGACCACCGAACTTTTTTGGTTTACAAACATTTTTCCAAAAATTTAAGACACTTCGCACCAGTACACATTTCTTCAGCAGTCCAGAAAAAGACTCGACGGATTGCGTCGGTAGCTTCGATAACTTTTTTGGGAAGCTGAAAGCCTGATATGAAATAAGTTGGTAGGGAGTCAAGAACATAGCAGATTAGAACGAGTCGTCCTCCTCTTGAGAGGAGTTTAGCATGCTGGACGGTGAGGTATCTGAAACAATTGGTGATGATAGGCTGGAAGGCAGAGGGCGGGAGTTTGTGGGTGGGCAGGGGCAAGCCTAGGCACGACATTGACTGCTCCCGGTCATATGGACGCGGAGGAGGTGCACGATAAACCAAAACGATCCTGGAAGAGGAAGGTTTATCCTGTATCGGCAGTTTGTAGAAGTGCGAGAATCAAATTCAAGAAAAAATTCCATGATGACAAATGAAAGGACTCTTTTGGAATAGCAGAGGTCTAGCAGACTTGGCTGAAAAAAGGTTCCTTGCGGAAGCGTCACTAGAGCACAAACTAGACTTTATTGCCCTACTAGAAACGGGTAGAGACAACTTCACTTCACAATTCCTTGGTACCTTATCTGGTGGTATAGATTTTGACTGGCACCGTCTCCCTCCAAGGGGACGATCCAGAGGGATTTTACTTGGGGTTAAGTGTGAAACTTTTGAGGTCATGAACGTCGTCCACGGAGATTATGCCGTTAAGTTTCGTGTTAGGTCAAAACTCGATGGGTTTAGGTGGGCTTTGGTGGCTGTTTATGGAGCAGCTCAACCTGAGTTCAAATCAGATTTCCTTGCTGATCTCGTGAGAAGCTGTAGGGACGAAAGGTTACCAATCCTAGTGGGAGGAGATTTTAATATTATAAGGAGAAGAGAAGAAAAGAATAATGACAACTTCGATGGAAGATGGTCATTTATGTTTAATACGATCATTGAGAGCCTCAATCCGAGGGAGATCGACCTCTCCGGTAGACAGTTCACTTGGGCAAACTCGTTGCCGAATCCCACATAGGAAAAGTTGGACAGGGTTCTCACTAGTGTTGATTGGGAATAAAAGTTTCCTCTTGTAACGGTGCAGGTGTTGCCTTGTGACCATGAGGTCATGGGTTCAAGTCCTGGAAACAGCCTCTTACAGAAATGTAGGGAAAGGCTGCGTACTATAGACCCAAAGTGGTCGGACCCTTCCCTGGACCCTGCGCAAGCGGGAGCTACATGCACCAGGTTGCCCTAACGGTGCAGGTGTTACAAAGGGCTATCTCTGATCATACCCCTTTGCTGGTCGATTCAGGAGAAGCGACCCATATGGGCAATAAGAACACCTTCTCTTTTGAACTAAGTTGGTTTGAGAAAGAGGGATTCTTCGATATGGTTGCAAGGGAATGGGCTAAGGACTTTGGTGGGCGTTCAAGTGTCGAAAGGGGGCAAAATAAAATTAGGCACTTGCGACAATTTTTGAGGGGTTGGGCCAGAAATGAAAGCGGGATTTATAAACAAGCAAAAGATAGACTTATCCGTATGATCGAAGCTTTAGATTTGAAAGCGGAATCTAACATGCTACACGCGACTGAACAGGCCGCTAAAACTAAGGCTGAGCAGAATCTTCGTGTTCTTCTTAGAGAAGAAGAAATGAAATGGGCGCTGAGGGCTAAGGTTCTGAGAGTTGTCCAAGGGGATGACAATACTCAGTTCTTCCATGTGATTGCGAATGGCAAACATAGAAAAAAGAAAATCATCCAGCTCGAATAGGATGAAGGTACGGTGGTGGGGCATGAGAACCTCAAGTTGTATATTTCAAATTATTATAAACAACTTTTCGGGCCACCTGAGGACAGTTTTGTGTCCTCGACGAGCTCGCAGTTGGGGATATTCCTCAGCTAAGGACAGATGAAAATGAGATTTTGTCTGCGCCGTTTACAGAAAAAGAGGTGTTCGAGGCAGTAACACAGATGAAGCAGAATAAGGCACCTGGACCAGATGGATTCCCAGCAGAATTCTACAAGAAATGTTGGCATATCATAAAGGGTGACCTCATGCCGATGTTCCATGAATTCTTCAATGGCCAATTGCAGCTTTTCCTCCTTAACTTTGGAACAATAACGCTGTTACCAAAGAAGGAGGAGGCAGTACGTATTGAGCAGTTCAGGCACATATGTCTTTTAAATGTGAGTTTCAGAATTTTCACGAAAGTCGGCACGAATAGATTGACACTGATTGCCCATTCGGTGGCACAACCGAGTTAGACGGCTTTCATGCCATGGAGACATATCCTTGAGGGGGTTGTTGTCTTACACGAAACTCTACATGAAATCCATTCGAAGAAACTAGATGGGGTGATCTTCAAGGTGGATTTTGAGAAAGCGTACAATAAGGTCAAATGGCCCTTCCTCCAACAGGCAATGCGCATGAAGGGGTTCAATGAAACCTGGAGGAAACAGGTGGATTCCTTTATTCAAAAAGGTAGCGTGGGAATTAAGGTGAACGATGACACGGAACATTATTTTCAAACCCATAAGGGCTTAAGACAAGGGGACCCGATGTCCCCTATTATGTCCAACATAGTGGCAGATATGTTGGCAACTCTTATCGGTAGGGCCAAGTAGGAGGACTAGTCCCTCATCTTGTTGATGGGGGGGGGTACTACAATACGCTAATGGCACTATCATGGAACATGATCACGCAAAGGCTAGAAATATGAAGTTAGTACTTTGCGTTTTCGAACAATTGTCGGGGTTAAAGATTAATTTTAACAAGAGCAAATTGTTTTGCTTTGGAAGAGCAAAAGAGGAACAAGATGCGTATAGACAATTGTTTGGTTGTGAAACAGGGTCCTTGCCTTTCAGCTACCTCAGAATCCCAATTCATCAGCGCAAACTATCAAATAAAGAATGGAAATGTATTGAGGATCTATTTGAAAAAAAAAAAAAAGCTAAGCTGCTTGAAGGGCAAGCTTATGTCTTATGGAGGTCAGCTTGTGCTAATAAATGCAGTATTACCTAGTATGCTGATGTTCCTGTTATCTTTCTTTGAATATAGGGGTGCAGAAAAGGTTAGATTTCTATCGATCTCGTTTTTTCTGTCAATGTGATGAAGTAAAGACGAAATGCAGATTGACCAGGTGGGATATTATTTGCAGACCCAAAGACCAAGGGAGGCTTGGGATTGAGAACCTGGAGATCGAAAACAAATGCTTGTTAAGCAAATGGCTTTTTAGGTTATCGGTTGAGACCGGCGGTATGTGGGCACAGATCCTACGTAACAAATACCTGCAATCAAAGTCTTTGTCCCAGGTTACCGTAAGACCTAATGACTCGCCGTTTTGGAAGGGGCTAATGCGGACCAAGGATACTTTTTTCGCAGAGCGAAATTTGTTGTTGGAAATGGTACAACAACCAGATTTTAGGAAGATACTACCTTCGTCCTGGTTTATTGGTCCCCATTGTATTTCGTGCCAAATTTTGACCATGAATTAAACTAACAAAATGTTCATGCATGTCACCAAAAATTATATCATTGAAAACTATGTTCAAAAACGAATCCAACGATATAGTTTTGTTGACATGCATCAACATTTCGTTAGTTAAATCTTTGGTCAAAATTTTAGCACAAACTACAAAGGGGGCCAATAAACCAAGACGGAGATAGTACATGGTTAGGGGAGTGGCCTTGCAATATCCCACTCTTGTATAATATTGTACAAAGTAAGGAGGTTTACATTGCTACAATATTACAATCGTCCCCCTTGAACATCCAGTTCAGGAGGTCTCTAGAGGGGGAGCGGTGGAGCTCATCTTGTGCGAAGGTTGATGGATGTTCAACTTTCTGATCAGCCTGACTCGTTTCATTGGAAGTTAACTAGGAACGGTGTTTTCACGGTAAAATCTATGTACTTGGATCTAATTGATTTTGGCCCAATCCCGAGATCAACTCATATTTGGAAAATTAAAGTTCCGTTGAGAATCAAGATCTTCATGTGGTTCGTTCACAAGCGAATGATGCTCACCAAAGATAATCTGCTTAAGCGTAGTTGGGTAGGCAGTTCACGTTGTTGTTTTTGTGATAATGATGAAACAATACAGCACCTCTTCATCGATTGCCCTCTCGCTAAGCTTCTTTGGCGTACGATTCATATAGCCTTTAACATCAGCCCTCCAGTTAGCATCAACATGTTATTTGGGACGTCGCTTATTGGAGTGGAACCAATTACTGCGGGACGTATTCGGATAGGAATATGCGCACTACATTGGGCTATATGGAATTGCACGAATGCTATGATCTTTAACAGACAGAATCTTATGAATTTCTTGCAGGTTATCTACAGAGCTTCCGCTTGGCTCCGTACGTGGTCGTTACTCATACGGACTCCAGGGAGCTTTTGGCTACTAGGTGCAACCGATGGGAGACGGTAGCACGGGCTATCTACAACCGGTTTGGACGGCGGTCCAATAATAGAATAGATGTTTAATCGTCTTGCCCTGTTCATAGCCGGTTGTGGCTTTGTTTATTTTCTTTGCTTTTTGTGCTCCTTTTGCGACCTGAACTATACTGTGGACCTTGGTTTGTTTGGCTTTTAATAAAGTGGCCGCATGCATCGTTCTGATGTAGAGGCCCGGGGTCTTCCTCCTTTTCAGAAAAAAAAAGCCCTAGGTAGGTTTGGGAAAGGATGAGGTGGTACATCCGACGGTCACAGCGATAGAGGCGGCAGTGGCATCATTTACATGGATGAGGACGGATGTTGTTTTGGTGACATTGATAGTGAGGCCAGTAGCGAGAGCGAAGTCGTCTAGGATTGACTTTAGGTGAGAGGCAGCCTCAGATGAGGCGCTGGCTAAAACAAGTGTGTTGTCTGCGTATTAAAGGATGGTAGGAGGAAGATCTGGGTAGATCTGGGTAGATCAGGTGTTCAGGTGACCAAGGTTGCTACCGTGGGCTTTGAGAATGAGCTGCTGGAGAATGTCGGCCACGATGATGAATAGGTAGGGCGGGGGGAGGGTCCCATTGGCGGAGACCATTCTTGCAGTTGATGCAGTCCCCTGGTACACCGTTTAGGAGGATGGCAGTTTTCCCGGTAGTAAGCAGATTTTCAATCCAGGAGCAGAAGCTAGTAGGATAACCCCGGTGGTTTAGAAGGAGCAAGAAAGACCAGGAAATGGAATCAAAGGCTTTCCTGGAATCGAGCTTCATGGCCATAGTTTCAGCCTTACGCCGATGACACCAGCTAACTGTGTCTGGTGCATAGATGAAGTTTTTGGTGATGGACCTACCCGAAATGAAGCCTGTTTGGTCTGCATGGATGAGTAAGGGGATGAATGCTTTCACCCAGTTTGTGAGAACTTTGGTGACCACTTTAATGTGGCAGTTTTGAAGCCAGATTAACCTGAACGCATCAGCAGAACAGTGGGCTTCAGAGATTGAAGAAGAACGACCAGAGAGCGGTTAAAATGTTCCGTGTCAGCATAGCCATTAGCAAACTCGTGGAAGAAGGGGGTGATGATATGTTTGATTTGGCTCCAATATTTGCGATAGAAAGCCAATATTTGTTTTGTCTATAACATGGGCTATGTAATAGAGAAGTTGCATCTATAACATGGTATCAGAGCCTAGGTTTAGGTCTGTTTCGGACACCGCAACTCGTCCTCCTCTCCGATCGATTTTTTTCAGTTTCCCGGTCAGATTCCATCGATCTGCTCCTCTCAGATAGATTCCCCCTTCTGTTGATGGCCCGCTGTTGCTTCGTATGTTCTCGACCAGACTGGCCTCCAAGCTCTGCTCCACGTACAGGCCAGCCTGTGCAGCTCTAGCAGTGTGCGTGCTGCTCCCCCCTGCAGCCCTCATGGCCCCACTGCAGCCTCCTGCCAGCCTTCTCCAGTCGCCCGTTGCTGGCTTCCCATAGCCTGCTGCTATATGGCTGCTCTTCTTAGCTGTGTTCCTGGTTGCTGCTTGCTACATGCTGCTGTGCCTTCTCTACTTGTTGCTGCTTCTACAGGATTTTCGTGGCATCTTTTTGCATTGTCGATCTACACCCATTCTCTTGCCGCCGGTTTTCTTGGGCTGTGATTTTGTGCGCAATGCTTCATTCTCTTGATGTGCTATCTTCTTATGACAACCCATCTTCTCTTGATACTTATATTGTATCTTCTACTGATGTGGTGTCTTCTCGTTATCTCCTTTGGCCCTTCATGCTACGACAACACTCTCAAGACTATGTTTCCTTCCTTGTGCCCCAAGTCATGTCTAATATATATGTGCCCTTTGGGCTATGCAATAGACAATTTGCATCTATAACAAGGTGGAAATACTTTATATTCACTTCGCCGAGAAGAGCAGCTTTAACATTCCCAGAAGTCGATTTTTCAGAAACGGCACGTTGCAACGCTTTGATCGCCACTTTTCTAAGGGACTCGGACGGGGAGGGAGGGTGGTTTTCTTCTTTTAAATATGGAAGGCCAATAATAACACTTTTGCAAGAGGCCTCTCTAAAGTGGGCTGGCAGCATCATGGACTAACAGAACTCCCTTAACAATTAGCCCTGGTCAATGGGATTTAGTTAAACTTAAAAAGTAATGCATTAAATGGTTGGTAAGATTCCAGCAGTAAACTGACACTTACCCAGAACCAGTCGTGTACCCCTTTCTGTGTATGACTGACTGATCCATATTGTGTACTATTTGAAGAGAAATATGTGGACTAATGTTTATTTAATATGCTGGAAACATGTAAAGTTGAAAACACAGAAGAAGAAAAAGAGCAAACTAAAGAAGAGCTGGCCAGTTTTGGTTGGTTTCACAACCAGGCAGGTTCCAGGATTGACCTCAGTTCAAATGTCGAAGAAACCCTGAACGATGGTGTAAAATTTGAATCTTCAACCCAACACAACAAATCATACCTAACTTTAAAATTGGCAGTAGAATCTGTCCTCTCCTTCTCATTTCAGCTGCTTCTTCCACTGTAAGTCCTTCAGGAGCTTGCTGGATGAGTTTTGGATAAACAGGAGTGGCTGGCTTCCAAAGCATTAATGGATAACGAGGACGGGTGTGTGGGTTGTAATTTCGTCCACGGTACAAGAAAACAACTCCACCTACTCGTTTAATGACCTTTCCACGTGATTTCTCCTGGAAATACAGATATTATATAGTTAACCTATCTGAGCGAGCAGCATAATAAGTTAGAATGCATATATGACAATTGAGCTCTTATTACACTACTACTAGCTGCTAAGAAACACGAATGTCTAAAACCAAACAAGTAAACAAGTTTCCCTGGACCTTGGGGCACGAACTCATAACTTAAAGGGCGTACCCAGTGCTGAAAGCTCCCACACAAGGTGGGGTCTAGGGAAGAGAATTTCTAGACAGCCTTACCCTTGAATAATAATTCTGCAAAGAGGCTGGTTCAAACACAGGACCTCCAGGCCACAAGTGGAGAGACTCTTACCACTGCGCCAGCCCTACCTTGTAACTTGTGTGCAGAATAAATTTGTTGCGGCCGACGTTGGCTACGGAAGTTACTTGGTGGGATACTAGCTGTGCGCGAGGGTAGTTGCTGTATAGGGGTCGTGGTACAGGAGAAGGGTAATGAGGAAAGATTGGAGAATTGCAGGGGTAGAACAGAAGCATAGGTAGGAACTACATATTTCATTGCCTGCCTTGCTTACAAGGGGGGTACATCCTTATATAGACTTTTTGTTAGACCTTTCAACCTGAGCATTGATAGTTGTGGATGACACTAGGAGAGTTGGGACAATTTTCGTTGGTTTATTTCTCACACAATGCCATGCCAACCTGAGGGGTTGGGGATACATATTTATAGCCTGCTAGCCAGCCAAGGCATATGCTAAGATGCTGTTAAGATGCCAGTCTAAGATGCTAGTCTAAGATGCTAACTGACAGTCCTTGATGGTCAAGAACAGAACTCTATCCTAACAGCCAGTCCTTGATGGTCCAGGACTTTATCCTCCTAACTGCCACAAGGACCATGTGCTGCAGCCCCACAAGGACCCTAGTACACAGACTTATCCATCATTCTCCCCCTAAGTCTTGTACGTCGTCTTGTGGGAGAGTTGAATCATCCCAATCCTGGAGCAAAGTTCGAGGAACTTGACCCTCCCAAGGGGCTTGGTGAGCAGGTCTGCGAGCTGATCCTTGGTGTTGATGTAGCTCGCCTCGATGCTCCCTTCTTCCACACAGCTGCGGATGAAGTGATACCTCAGTCGGATGTGCTTGCTCCGTTCGTGGAACACGGGGTTCTTTGCCAGGGCCAGGGCGGACTTGCTGTCCACCAGGAGCTGCACCGTTTTGGTGTCTTGAACGAGAAGATCACCAAGCAGTCGAGCAAGCCAGAGCGCCTGAGTGCAGGCGGTGGAGGCCGCTATGTACTCAGCCTCACAGCTGGACAGGGCCACCACCTGCTGCTTGACTGATTGCCAGCTCACGAGACACTTGCCGAGGAAGAGGAGGATCCCGCTCGTGCTCTTGCTGGTGTCGATGTCGCCGGCGTGGTCGCCGTCGCTGTACCCGACGAAGTGTGCCGCCCCAGGACACCTAGGGTAGTGGAGGCCGTGGTCGAGGGTCCCTGCTATGTAGCGGACGATCCTCTTCACTGCCTGCTGGTGTTCCGACGTTGGTCGCTCCATGAACCGACTGACATAGCCGACGGAGAATGCCAAGTCCGGCCGTGTGTGAGTGAGGTAGCGAAGGCTCCCCACAAGGCGTCGGTACTGCGTAGCATCCACTTCCTCCGTCGTGCTGTCGCGGCTTAGTTTCAGCCTCTCCTCCATCGGAGTGAGAGCTGGATGGCAGTCGGTGAGCCCAGCTAGCTCAACGATGCGCTTGGCGTAGGCGGACTGTCGAAGCGCGATCCCGGAGTGGTCCTGGTGCACCTCAATCCCTACATAGAAGGAGAGGAGCCCCAGGTCACTCATCTGGAACGTGGCCTTCATGTCTTCCTTGAACGCCGCCACCTCAGCATCTTTGGTGCCGGTGATCACCAGGTCGTCAACGTAGACGCCCACCAGCAGGGCATTTCCTCCACTCCCCCGTCGGTAGACGGCAGCCTCATGCGGGCTCTGCTCGAAACCCATCTTCTTCAGCGTGGAGTCCAGCTTGGCGTTCCACGCCCTGGGTGCCTGCCGCAGGCCATAGAGAGCCTTGCGCAGGCGGAGCACCTTGCCCTCCTGGCCGGGAATCGTAAACCCCGGTGGCTGATGCACGTAGACTTCCTCCTTCAAGTCGCCGTTGAGGAATGCCGACTTAACGTCCATGTGGTGGACACGCCAGCCCTCCTGGGCAGCCAGCGCAAGGAGAAGTCGCACGGACTCCATCCGTGCCACGGGAGCGAAAGCGTCGTCGAAGTCGACTCCTTCCTGCTGCAAGAAGCCTCGAGCCACCAAGCGAGCCTTGTGCTTGATGATGGCGCCGGCTCCATCCCTCTTCAGCTTGAACACCCACTTAAGGGTGATTGCGCGGTGACCTCGAGGGAGATCAGCGAGCTCCCAGGTGCGGTTTTGCTCGACCGCATCCATCTCCAACTTCATCGCGGCGCGCCATGCCGCGTCTCTCTCGGCCTCTGCAAAGGACCGTGGTTCGCCGTCTTCACACACGAGCTGTAGCTGCGCCTCCAGGTCACGTGGCACCAGTCCTGGCACCGGCTGGTCGCCGAGCACATTATCCATCGTACGGTACCGCAGCGGTTCGCCGTCATACCACGCGTCGACACGCTCCTCGTCGTGAGTGAGCGGGGAAGCGAACTTCATCGGGTTGTGCTCTGCGTGAGCTGGTGCTGATGAAGACGAGCCCGGAGTGGCGACCGCTGAGACTGGAGTATGCGGCGTCGCCGGTTGTGGTGTCGTCGGTGTAGCAGGCGCCGGAGTCGATGTAGTTGGGGCCGGAGTAGACGTGCCCGGTGAAGAGGAGCTGTTTGCTCCCCCAGCTTCCTTGAAGTGGGCGTACTCGACAATGAAGTCGTCATACGTCGGCGTCGAGCCGTCGTCCACCGCCTTGTCCCATTGCCACCCTCGCCCTTCGTTGAACACGACGTCTCGCGCTGTGCGCACACGTTGTGTCTTTGGGTCGAGGATGCGGTAGGCCTTTGAGCCCTCCGCGTAGCCGATGAAGACTCCCGGAGTGCTCCTGTCGTCGAGCTTGCCGATGTGGCCGAGCTCCTTGGCGAACGCAAGGCAGCCAAAGACCCGCAAATGAGAGACCGCCGGCTTCCGCCCATGTCAGACCTCGTACGGAGTTCTGCCGTCGAGTGCCTTAGTAGGGGAGCGGTTGAGGATGTAGACGGCCGTTAGCACCGCCTCTCCCCAGAAGGCAGCCGGCATCCCTCTATGCTTGAGGAGAGCCCGAGCCATCCCCACAACCGTCTGGTTGCGCCGCTCGACGACGCCGTTTTGCTGCGGGCTGTACGGCGCGGAGTAGTGGCGCTGGATGCCCTCATCAGCGCAGTACGACGCGAATTCAGCTGCCGTGAACTCGCCGCCGTTGTCAGTGCGCAACACGCGCAATTTGCGGCCGCTCTCCGCCTCCACACCAACCTGCGTGCGCCTGATGGCGTCCGCCGCTTCTCCCTTACTGCCGAGGATCATCACCCACATGTAGCGGGAGAGATCGTCGACGAGCAGCAGGAAGTAGCGTCGACCTCCTGGTGTGGCTGGCGTCACCGGGCCGCACAGGTCTCCGTGCACGAGCTCCAGCTTCTCCTTAGCCCGAAAACTCGCCTGTTGGGGAAAGGGGAGTCGTCTCTGCTTTGTCAGCACGCAGATGTCGCAGAACTGCTCCACATGGTCGAGGCATGGCAGGCCTCGCACCATCTCCTTGGCACTTAGACGCTTCAGGGCCTCAAAGCGCTCATGCCACTGCCACGCCTCGTCGTCTCGACGGACAGCGAGACAGACCGGTTGTGCCACCTGCACATCAAGGACGTAGAGTCAATTTTCACCTCTGGGCACCTTGGCGAGAAGGCGACGCTGGCGATCCCAGATGCGTAGGACCCCATGCTCAATCAGCACGCGTGAGCCGTTCTCATCCAGCTGTCCCAAGCTGATGATGGAATTTCTTAGCGCGGGGATGTAGTAGACACCGGTGAGCAGCCGGTGCTCTCCCATCTTGGTGGTGAAGATGACGGAGCCGACGCCCTTTATCTCCACACCGGAGGCATCCCCGAACTTGACGGAGCCTCGCGCATCGGAGTCGAGCTCAGCGAAGAATTCCCTTCGACCGGTCATGTGGTGGGTGGCGCCGGTGTCGAGGCACCACCCCGTAGCCTTGTCCTTCCCGGAGGCATCGCCGAGAAGAGCGTGTGCTTTTGGCTCATCGAGGTGGATGAAAGCCTTTGCGACTGGAGTCGCCGAGGGTAGCTCAATGCTTGCATGCGCCATGAACAGAGCCGTCTCCTCCTCCTTTGCATGTGCGACGTGAGCTTGGCCTTGTCGTGGTTGCCGACACTCATTGGCCCAATGGCCAAACCGGCCACAGTTGTGGCAACTGTTGTCTTGTGCCGGCTTGGGCTTGCCAGCGGCGCCGTCCTTGGCGCCTCCGCGGGCGTCACCTTCGGCACGTCCTTGTGCCCTGCCCGGGGGGCCTCTTCGCGCCTTACGCTGCTTGCCACGCTTGCAGCCTCCCGTCGAGGAGGAAGGCTCCCCCTTCCTCCTGTCACCAAGGCTGGGATCCCACTGCTCCCGAGTTAGGAGCAGCTTCCCGCCGGTGGTGACGGGCCCCGAGGGGGGCTGTGGCTCGTCGGTGTCGACGACCTTGAGACGGCCTATCGCCTCCTCGATCGTCATCGTGGAGAGGTCCAGCAACGACTCGATCGAGCGAGCCATCTGCTTGTACTTCTCGGGAATGCACCGAAAAAGCTTCTCGACAGCTCTCTCCTCGGTGTAGGTGGCATCGCCAAACTTCACCATCTTCTGCAGCAGAGTGTTGAGACGGAGAGCAAAGTCATCAACGTCCTCACCTGGCTTGAAGCCTAGGTTCTCCCACTCCTTACGAAGTGCCTGCAGGGTGGACTTGCGAGCACGGTCGCTGCCGATGCGTGCTGCGGCGATGGCGTCCCAAGCCTCCTTGGCAGTCCGCTTGTTGGAAAGCGAGAACTGCATCTCGGGCGGGACTGCGGCGATGAGGGCGTCCAGCGCCCGTCGATCCTCTAGGTGGTCGACGTTGCTGTCCTGGACTGCCTCCCACATGCGCCGCACCTGGAGCCTGACCTTCATGATCCCGGCCCACTCAACGTAGTTGGTTTTAGTGAGGGTAGGCCACCCAACACTGGAACCAACATCCCTGACCACAGTCCGGACCTCGTAGAGGCCGCGGTCCTGGTCGTTGCAGCCGCCGTCGCGGTGCGCGCCTCCACCTGGAGCGCGGGCGTGCTCGGCTGCCCACTGCGCCGTCCGCTCCTGCGCCACTTTGGTGCGATCTGCGTCGGCGCCGTCGTCCGCAGGCGCGGAGCTGCTGGAGCTGCCGGGGCTGCCGCGGAGTGCCTTGGCATCCGCCGTAGCCTCACGGGCTGCTTCTGCTGCTGCTGCTGCTTCTACCTCCGCCCTGGCTGCTTCTACCTCCGCTCTGGCTGCTAGCCAGCTCCGCTGCAGCCAGCCTCGACACTCTTGCCGCCGCAGCAGCCGCTGCTACAGCCGCTCGCTCACGCTCCTCTGCCACGGCGCGCTCGGCCTCTTGCCGGCACCGCATGCTCGAGGTAGCCGTGTGCTGAGAGCGACCTGCAGACATGGCTCGCTGCAGGAGGGCTGTTGCGTGAAGAGGAGGCTGATGAAGACGAGCTGCTGCTCGACAGTCCGGAGGGAGGAAGGTAACCAGAGGCAGACGGAGCAGCTGCTGCTACCGACTTGGGCTGCTCACAGGAAATGCTCAGGGTGCAGGTTAACGAGGCTCTGATACCACTTGTTAGACCTTTCAACCTGAGCATTGATAGTTGTGGATGACACTAGGAGAGTTGGGACAATTTTCGTTGGTTTATTTCTCACACAATGCCATGCCAACCTGAGGGGTTGGGGATACATATTTATAGGCTGCTAGCCAGCCAAGGCATATGCTAAGATGCTGCTAAGATGCCAGTCTAAGATGCTAGTCTAAGATGCTAACTGACAGTCCTTGATGGTCAAGAACAGAACTCTATCCTAACAGCCAGTCCTTGATGGTCTAGGACTTTATCCTCCTAACTGCCACAAGGACCATGTGCTGCAGCCCCACAAGGACCCTAGTACACAGACTTATCCATCACTTTTTAGGTTGGTTACTGTTCACTGAACAGTACAGCTGGGACTATTATAAAACTGCTCCTTTACAGAGCTATCCCAACCTGACTTGAACACAACCAACTTTAGACTCAAACTTATGTTAGGACTCCTACTCACTCTGGATACTCCTGGACTGAACTAACTTTTTTTTTGAACGAGAGAGGGGTCCAGAAGGACCCCGAAACTGCATTGATATTAAAACGGTGGTACACAGCAGAATGCAAAAGGACCCAGAACTAATCCTAAATAGCAAACTGGTCCCTGCATTTTACAAAGAGGACCCCAACAACCAGATGAGCAACGCAATTGGGTCCCTGACAACTTCATGGGTGCAGCCACGTCGTCGCCGGGGACAATACCACTTGGGACGGCGGAGCTTCCATGGCACCACGCCATAGATTCCATGGAGAAGATGAGCTGCCTCCCTATAGGCTCCTTGGCAGGGAGGAAGAAACAAGAAGGCCGCCCTTCGGCCACCACGTGCGGCGGCGAGATGGGGCCAGCCGGCAGCCGAGCACCTTGGCTGGCGCCGTAGCCAGTCCCAATCAGCCACCATAGATAAGCACAAACCCGATTAGGATCACCATCTCCTCTCTGCTTCGATTCCACCACCAAGATGACCTTGGAAACTGGAGACAGAGCAGAGTACCTCCATAGCATGGAACCAGTCGAGCTTATTGGTGCAGAGGCCGGCATCGCGTTCCATAGCAGCAGCTGATCTCTAGCCGGCCACCACCGATAGCCATCGGCCGCTGCTCGCCCGCAGCGGCGGCATCCTCCACATCAGCATAACGCCAGACACCGCATGGGCACAACACAACCTAAAACTAGATACTTTATTCACATAACTACACCAAGCACCTCTCCCTTATCTGCTCCGGCCGTCGGAGAAGATAGGGGATCGGGCTGGAAGCTGCGGCTCTCTCTCGACTCTCAACGGCCTATCTCGAAGCGCCCGTTTGGATATCCCAGACTGAACTAACTCTGGATACTCCTGGACTGAACTAGGTTCATCTAATGGCAGCTGGATTCTCTTAGATGTCGCAACAAATTATAGTTCAATTATATAGATCCTCAGAGAATGACATCAACACAAGCACATGATCATAACTGAATGGGAAAGTTGTAGAAAAAGTATACCTCAAGGTGATAACAAAGGTTGTTCATATCAACAGTCGGTACTCCTCGAGATCTCACTTTGCAGACCTCCTGGCGCCTCCAATGGCAATGTATCATCTCCAACATGTTGTGGGTCAACCCATCCCTTCCTACAGCCAATTAATCAGAAAATGCATTATTAGCTCCAGACTCCAATAAGAAAGCTTAATTCTGCACAAGCTTATCAAGGAAAATTTCAAGTTGAGTTATGATCCAAATGTCCTAATGTTGCCCCTACCTTAATTCAAACGGAACTTATCAAATACTTTAGAAAGCAAATTTTGACTATGTAGTTCCATCTCAAGGTTTGCCTTCCATGTGGAGTATTCTTAGGCATCTTATCCAATTTGTTGCCAAAATTCTAATCTGAGTAACTGTTAGAGTATGTAATGGGCCTAATGGGCCCATTAGTCTTAGGGTTAATTAGAGATAAGGGTCGTTTGCTTAGGGGTCAAGTAAGCCTTGCTTGAGAGTCAAGTAAACCTCTCTATATAAAGAGAGGAGATGTATCAATCTAATCAAGCAAGAATTAAGAAGGAAATCCCTTCCCTCTTGCCCGGCCGTGGGCAAAAAAGGCCCCCGGCCGGCCCTCTCGCGCCCTCCTTCTAGCAGCGCCATAACAATTTGGTATCAGTTAGCTTCGGTTCGATCATGTCTTCACCGCCACCAAGTCCGTCTCTTCCGCTGTCGGTCACCATGTCACCCCCGGCGACCACCACGACCGTCGCCTCGCTCCTGCCCGCGCCGGGATCCTCCATCGCGCCCGCCCCCGCCGTCCTCACCTGGGAGGAGGTGTCCGGGGTGCTGCGGGACCTAACCCAGACGGTCCAGGAGATCCACATGTTCTTGGCCGGGTCCTACAGGCCGCACCCGGCTGCGCCGCCCATCGCCGCCCCCGCGCCGCCGTGGCTGCCGTGGCAGCCACCGCACCAGGCGGCCTTCGCTGCGCTCGCCGGGCCGCTGCAGCTGCCATACATCGCCACCACCACCCAGCCCTGGCTACAGTGACAGCCGCCGCTCTTGTCGGCCTCCGCCGCACCCAGCGCTCCGCCGCAGCTGCCGCTGCCGCTGCCCGGCGCGACCCCACAGCAGCCGCTGCAGCTGCAGCAGCCACCGCCGGTCAGCTCCGCCGCCCAGTATGGGATGCCCTACAACGGGACTGCGACGACCTCGTTCCCATCAGCGCCGCCGCCATCCCAGGGCGTCCACATCCAGCAGATCAAGTCCCCGCCGTCGCCGTCACCGCTTCCGTCTTGGATCGCTACCCGCCACGTGTCGGCGGCGATGCGGCTGTAGGCTGCTGCGCGCGGCCTCCTAGCGCGTCGGCGTGTGTGGGAGATGCGTGGTCTACAGTTGCCGCTCCTCCAAGTTGCCCTTCGCTGCGCAAAGGACCTCAATCTCGTCCGCTGCGTCGGGGATCTTGGGCATGCGGTTTCCCCCACGGGCGGCGGACATGTTGTTTTCCCCGCGGGCAGTGACCTCAAAGTCCGCGACATCGGCGGTGGGGGGGGCGCACCCCTCCTCGTCATTCTCCATCGCAAGCCCTCCACTCTTCCCTGTGCGGTGCAGACCAACAGCCATAAACATGCACTCCTTTTGTCCAGGTGGTGTCCATGGGATCCAGGTGGCTGTACACGTGCACGTCCAAAATAAAGCGTCCTAGTCTATTTCAGGTTGAAAATAATAAAACAAGCCGAGATGTAAAAGGCTTGTTTTTAGGTGTTAGGTTTGTGTTGCGTCGAGTCATGGTTATAAGTTGGTTAGGCTGCAGCTCGAGGACAAGCTGCATGTCCAGGTGGGGTGTAGTGTTAGAGTATGTAATGGGCCTAATGGGCCCATTAGTCTTAGGGTTAATTAGAGATAAGGGTCGTTTGCTTAGGGGTCAAGTAAGCCTTGCTTGAGAGTCAAGTAAACCTCTCTATATAAAGAGAGGAGATGTATCGATCTAATCAAGCAAGAATTAAGAAGGAAATCCCTTCCCTCTTGCCCGGCCGTGGGCAAAAAAGGCCCCCGGCCGGCCCTCTCGCGCCCTCCTTCTAGCAGCGCCATAACAGTAACATCGTGATTCTTCCGATGTGCAGCCTCTCGATCCTAGCCCTTAGGGGTGTGGCATTGTATTCTCCGGTGTTGCCCTTCTTGGGCTTGTACTAAACCTTCTTTTGTACCAATGCATCAGGACGCAAACTTTAGCTCAAAAAAGTGCAAGCAACAATAACAAGAAAAACATTAAGGATTCTTATATATATATATATATACCACTGTAAAGTGGCATATTAGAAAATGTTATTTCACGTGCGTCCAAGGATCCAAATGTCAGTGAAATGAGAGGCAATTCCTTAATTGCCAATTTTCAGAGTTTTGAGAGCAAACAGTAGGCCTTCCTACTGTGTACATTTATAATGTTCTGTTCTAATGCTGTACAAAAGGGATAAAAAGGAAGGAAAAGCAAGAAAATAGCTAAAAAAAAGGCCCCCTGCTGGCTAATAAAAGGAATCCCCCTGATTGTACAAAAAAGAGATTTAAAAAAAGAGATGTTAAATGAATGCATCCACCCATGCCTGTAGGTCTGAGTAAGTATTTCTCTTTGCTCTGTGGATGACGAAGTGAATGTCCTTTTTAAGTCTGCTCCCGCATCTGTACAGGCTTGGGAGGATTCCTTTCAAGATTATATCATCCCTTGTAGTCCAGATTGCCCAGAAGGCTAAAATGATGATATCCATGGAGAAAGGCAAATGGAGGTCGTGTCTCAGAGCTGCATTGCTGGATAGGCATCTGCTGGGTTGTACAAGAGGGGCAGAGGTAAGTCCAGGAGGATGTAGCAAATGGACATTGCAAAAACAGGTGGTCTCGAGATTCGATTCTGTGAGCACCACACATGCCACAGGAGTAGTCAGGGAACTGTCAGCGTCCCAGGAGGGTCCCCTGGACCCGTTAAAATGGGCCGACCCGACGTCATGCCAGCCCAAAAAGTGTTGGCCACTTGGCGTGCTGGAGCCAGGGGGCAGGGGCAATTTCATGCCTCCCAAGCGCACTCCCCGGGCACCACCCGTCCCGAGCACCAAGGTCAACCAGTCGGCCCCTCCGTCCCTGGGGTGGGATGGCCAGCCAATCTTCGAGCGCTGGGGCGCCCTGGTAGCATCTCGCCGGGTCAACATTCGAGTTTCTTTTGAATGTGGCCATTGATAGAAATGCAAAGGTGCCTTTTTTTTTGCAGTATTTGGGGCCATTGTATCAGATCCTTCTAATTTCATAAAATTAAAACCAACAAGGAGTATTGTTATATCTATATCAGTTCACAAGTGAGTTAGGGTTCGACAAATAATTTGGGGTATCCAATCTAATCTAACAACTCAACCAGTTATGTTGCATATATGAAAATTATGCCTTCATTGCACATTTAATCCCTTAACTACACCATAGTAGATTTACAACCCCTGCTTTCAAATTGTAAGAAATTGCACAGACCTATTTCTTGTTGTCTAGTCCTGACGCTATGATTGCTGATCCTACCACTCAATACGATGTACTGTTATTTTCTTCAATCCAATGATGTATAGTTACAGAAAAAAAAACTACTGTATTATTGTTTTTAATATTACTAAAATTGAGCTAAGTTCACCAATTTAACACCTGGTAGCAATATCATACTTCTTGGATTCATGGTTATACTTATACATCGGACAAAACATGCATTTGCAAGTATAGATGCATGAGATGAGAACCTAGCATGCACATATATTTCTCCTTTCGACACCACATATCTCACTTCAATCTGAAGTCAGAACAAATGGCAACGGCAAATATCTTCTTGTCTTGTTGTTCTTGAGAACTATAATAGTTACTGTACTTACCAATGTTGAGTTGCCGGTTATGCGACATATGAGGCTTGACGAGCTCACGCACCTCGGCTGAGGTGAGCGGCTCCCCTAGAACCTCCTCCCGGCTCCTTCCGTCGCCGGGGCTCACCCTGGCCAAGTCCAGCTGCCTCCTCCCCCTCACCTCCATCATGATCCCGTGCGGACTCGCCGTTCGTGGCGGCTCCTGGCCAAGCGGCGTGTGCAGCCGCACGCCCCTTCGCCGGGCCTTCTCTTCCTTGGTCAGCAGAGGTGCCTTTCCGGTCCACGGCCGCGGCATGGTCGACGGGGCGAAGGGCAGGAACGGGGGTTCCCGGATGGCCAGCGGCGCGGCGCGGGGCGCCTCGGAGTAGCTGAACTGAAAGTCGAACGGAGCACCGGGGAGACGGAAGGTAACACCGGAAGGGCCTACGACGACAGAGCGCCCGGCGGCGGCGTCTGTGGGGTCGGTTGTGAGGAGGGCCTCGCCCTTGCCTGTGGCTGCGGCTGGGGGCACGGGTTTCCGGTAGGAGGTACGCAGGTGGGGTGCGCAGAAGGCGGGGTTGGTGTGGGTGGTTCTTGGAGCCGGCGTTGCCGCTTGTTCTTGGAAAGATTGCTCGTGATGGTTCTCGGGGTGGCGGCGGCGAGGTGGGAGGGGAGGTAGAGGGACGGCGCGGTTCTTGGGATTGTGGCGGTTAGGAGGGGGAGCAGGGGGACAGGAAAATAGGTTAGCCCGCCCAGCGGGGGAGGGGACTGGACGCTGCGGCGGCGGCGGCATGGCGGGAAGTGGTTTCGGTAGGAGGGACAACAGAGGCGAGAAGAGAAAGAGATAACGAGTATTTGGCTCACTGACGGGTAGGAGCGAAGGCAGGGAAAACCATCTCTCTCAGCCGTCAGATCTAAGACTAATGGTTCTGACCTAGTGCCACAAAATGCACGAACAGTATCAATAATATATACATTATACTAGTGTTGAAATATATTGCCCACCTCCAGAAGCGATCCATACTGAAGCGCTGGCTCCGATGAAAGCTATACACATGACGGAGAGTTTCGGTACGGGGCGTGTGATTTTCAACACAGACTGTTTGCTCCTATCCCAAATAATGTGCTCTACGAATTCTAACCGTGCCAAGCTGGATACTCTCTTTAGGGAGATGAAGTTTCTTCTTCAAATGGATTTCATGGACTACAAAGTTATTTTTAATTTCTATGATTGTAATATGCTTGCACACTTGCTTGCTAGTTATGGTGGTAGATTAGTCACGGGAAGGCAACGTGTTTAGCTAACCGGGTTACCTACTGATGTAATGGGTGTTGTAGCCGACGATTTAGTCGCGCCCACTAGTTAATGGAATGCACGGTGTTCCACGTCAAAAAAAAATTGTCTACCTTCCTTCATCAGCTCAGACTGATTGGTGAAGTGGTTACGTGCATAAACTTGCAACCAAGAGGTTCAAGGTAATTGCGGCCTTCCCCCGCTTCTGATGTCCACGTCATAAAACTCCAAAGGGGCATAGACGTGAGAGGGAGTGTTGGAGTATAATGTCCGACCCACTTCCATGGTTCGGACTTTTGGATGAGTTGGCTGAAGCATGAAGTCAATATGGTATCCGAGCCAAGAGGTCAGCCCACTTTCGGTCCACTTTTAGGCCTAAGGGAGCCACACGTGAGGGAGAGTGTTGACATATAAATGCATAGCACACCTTTCCCCATCAACTTGAGCTTTTGGGTGAACTAGCTGAAAGTGCAGCTATATAACTAGGGAAAGAGCTTGTACGTTGCAACGTGAGATAAAAAATACCACACGTCCTCAATCCAACAAACATGACTCAAGGCCCCACTAGGTCCACGTGCTTTATTCCAATATGGCATCCCATATGTGTTGTCGCTTATCCTCTTTTTAACCATCACCGACGGTGGTCTCAGTGCTCACACAATCATAACACGTTTGAATGTGGTCAGTTCTAAGGCGTCTCTCAGCACAAGATGAGAAATTTGCGTTGTTTTCCCCTTGTGAGGTTTTGTCAAGGCGTGCATGTGTGGTCATAGATGGTTTCTTTCATTTTCAATGTATTTTTGCTGAGGTGTTGTCAGATTCAGGGCTCCGCAAACCTAAGAAGGTTCGAACTCTGGGGCGTGTGCGAAGATCTCAACCTCTCAAGCCTCAAGCTCGTCGCCCTATAGCCTAGCCTCACCGGATACGCGCTCAAGCAGGAAAGAAGATGAACACAGTAGTTTACCCAGGTTCGGGCCACCTTGCGGTGTAAAATCCTACTACTGCTTTGTGGTGGATTGGCCTCACGAGGAGGTTCAAGGATGAACTAGTACAGTGGATGAGCTGCGTCATGAGGGCTCAAAGGGAGTGAGGATGTGTTGACCCATTCTACGACGGTGGCTAACCTATATTTATAGTGGCATCAGTGCTCTTCCCCAAAACTTAGGTGGGAAGAGATTCCACAACGGCCAATTTGAAAGGGGACAAGAGATACACCCTATCCTGATAAAAGGTGGTCTCCTCCTGCAAAGCTTCTGGTTGTGACGCAACAGTGGGCTCAGCGATGACATCTGTCCTGCTGAGCTCGTGGTCTTGATCTCGTTGCACCGAAATGGAAACCTTTGGAGGGCTCCTTGGGGGCCCACGTCTGTCCTTTCTCCCTTAGCACCGAAAGGGAAACTGTCTCCTCTGCGCCCGCCTGGCCTTGGTCGTCATGGCTCACGTCACTACAACCTCGTGAGGCTGGGCACTTGCATAGGAATCTCCGCTCCTCGGGAGGCAGCCTGGGGAGGCCGCTCCCACTGGAGGTCTTGGCGTCGTCCGCCTCGCGAGGCCAGGGGGCCCTCACGAGGGTCTTGTCTTGGTAGTCTTGTAGATGGTCGTACCAGGTCGTCGTGGGAGTCATGCCGTGGACCGCAGGCAGGCAAGTCTGGGTACCCTGGTTCCCAGAATGCCGACAATCATTTTCAATCTAAAATGGCACTAGTATGAAAGAAAGACGAATCATGTGATATTGATTAAGGTTGCATCATAAATAGCATTTTAAACTGGTTAATAGGTAAAATCACATCATATTCAGATTCTAGCTAATCAAATTTCATATATAACATGTTAAAATTGGAGTTAGGATTAAAAAGATATGAATATTTCAAAACACATTTAATATAAGACCGCGCGTTCATCAGTAGAAACACAGGGGTTCTCTGCAAAAACAAAACTTTGCTTTAAGTTATAATGCGGGTTGATTACCGCAAACAGTAGGGGTTTTTCTGCAAAAACATGAAATGCCACTTAAATCTGTCATGCGGGTTTACTTCCAGAAACAACTGGGGGGTTTTGCAAAAAAATTAATTTTTTTCTATTACACACTTAAAACAGGACCTCGAGTTTATTAGAGAAAACTACATGTTTTTTTTGCAAAATTGCCGACGGACGAGGAGAAGCAATAATTTCCTTTATTAGTAGGTATGAAAAAGGGCACTTCTAGGCGCCAACCACACCCCGAGCTTTGATGCACTGCGCCCAACCTCACATCGAGCCATGTGTTTCGTCCTCTTTCCCCGCGTCGTCTTTTTTCCCAAACACACAGCCATGCGCGGTAAGAAGAGCAACAGTGAGCGTCGCGGGCCGTCTTGCTCCCAGCCATGGATGCAAGCCCCTTTTTGTTGTTGGTGTGCTTGCAACCTTGTCGTCGTCATTCGCGTCCCTTGCATGGTCGCCTTGCCTTGCATCTCCTGGCCATGGACGCGTTGCCGCTCCGGCTGTGTTGTTCCTAGCACCAGCCAGCAAAGGTTGCAGCGCTCGACCCCATGGTTGCAGCACCGGGTTGCTCCACCCTGTTGGCCTCGTTGTCAAAGCTCGACGCACAGGTGCCATCGTATGCTACCTCTCGTTGTCTTCTCATGGGTCACCACTTTGCCCATTATAACTATCACGCCTATGTGATACTATCCTAAAGAGACTCGAAGGTCCCACCAAGGATAGAACCGCATATTGATACGCTTTTGCAAGGTGGATATCATTACATCAACATTACATAATAGATGGGGATACATACAAGAGGCATACAATGCCACCCAAATACAACATCATCATACATAAGAGCACCATCTGACTACGGATGAAACACAAACAGAAACTCAAACGACATCCACCCTGCTAGCCCAGGTCGCCGACCTGGAACCTATCCCCTGATAGAAGAAGAAGTAGAAGAAGAACTCCAAAACAAGTAAACATCGCTCTCGCGTCATGATCATCGCATAACCTGCACCTGCAACTATTGTTGTAGTAATCTGTGAGCCACGAGGACTCAGCAATCCCATTACCATGGGTATCAAGACTAGCAAAGCTTAATGGGAAAGGAAGGGGTAAAGTGGTGAGGTTGCAGCAACGACTAAGCATGATATGGTGGCTAACATACGCAAATAAGAGCGAGAAGAGAGCAAACGGAACGGTCGTGAAGCTAGCAATGATCAAGAGGTGATCCTGAACTCCTACTTACGTCAAACATAACCCAAAACCGTGTTCACTTCCTGGACTCCGCCGAAAAGAGACCATCACGGCTATGCACGCGGTTGATGCATTTTAATTCGGATCTGGTGTCAAGTTATCTACAACCGGACATTAACAAATTCCCATCTGCCCATAACCACGGGCACGGCTCTCGAAAGTTTATACCCTGCAGGGGTGTCCCAACTTAGCCCATGATAAGCTCTCGCGATTAATGAAGGATATACCTTCTCCCAGGAAGACCCGATCAGTCTCGGAATCCCGGTTTACAAGACATTTCGACAATGGTAAAACAAGACCAGCAAGACCACCCGTTGTGCCGACAAATCCCGATAGGAGCTGCACATATCTCGTTCTCAGGGCACACCAGATAAGCTAAGCATACAGGTACCGACGTAATCCAAGTTGCCAAGGAATGGTCCCGCACGGTGCTCTAGTTTGGACCAACACTCGGAGGAGCACTAGCCCGGGGCGGGGGGGTAAAATAAAGATGACCCTCGGGCTCCGGAAACCCAATGGAAAAAGGGCTAGGTGAGGCAAATGGTAAAACCAAGGTTGGGCCTTGCTGGAGGAGTTTTATTCAAAGCGAACTGTCAAGGGGGGCCCATAAATCACCCAACCGCGTAAGAACGCAAAATCCGAGAACATAACACCAGTATGACGGAAACTAGGGCGGCAAGAGTGGAACAGAACACCAGGCATAAGGCCGGTTCTTCCACCCTTTACCAAGTATATAGATGCGTTAATTAAATAAGAGATATTGTGATATCCCAACATAATCCTGTCCATCCTGGGGCAATCTTCAACTTCACCTATAACTAACAACGCTATAAGAGGAGCTGAGCAAAGCGGTAACATAGCCAAACAGTGGTTTGCTAGGAAGAGTGAAAAGGTTAGAGGCTGACATGGCAATTTGGGAGGCTTGATAGAACAAGGGATAGGTAGCGCAGCATACAGATAGAACGAAGCAACTAGTATAGCAATGATAGTAGTGAGATCCAGGGTAGCGGTCATCTTGCCTGAAATCCCGCTAGGAAGAAGAACGAGTCCATGAAGAAGACAAACGGATGAAGCCAACCAAGCGTAGACGAACGAATCCTCACGATCGCAACAAAACAGGAACTATCGAGAAGAAGCACACAACAAGGTAAACAAACCACACATGAACAAGGCATGATGCACAACCAAGCATGACGCAAGACAAGACTACATGAAGCTACTCATGGCAAGAGATGATGCAAATAAGAGGAACACATCAAAGCAAGTTAAATGAGGCCGGAAACAACATGTAACAATTCCGGTAAGTCCTCATATGCAAATTTAGAAGTTGGTCCAGAACTGAATAAACATTAAGTTGAAGTTTTTAAACAGAAATTTAAAGAGCACCAAGAGGATCTACACGAAATTCTAGTCAAGTTACATATAAAGTTCATTTAGTTCGGAGCTACGGCCTAGAAGATATGAGCAAAACAAGTTAAACATGGCATTGATGATAAATGCATCCAAACATCAAGCAAACACCTCAAAACAAGGATGCAACATGATAATATGAAACTTCATGCAAAAACAAGCAAGTTTCATATAGAGCACACTCAAAACGGAGTAACAGTTCAACACATACACTCTATACAAGTTTAAAGGACAAGCTGTCCAAAACAGCAACTAGGCATCTAGCAAGCATCAAAACAACATGCTACAGTACCACAATATGAAAACAAAAGGCATGGACATGGTGTACAGGTAAAGCACAACAAAACATGAACACCGAGATAACTCCAGAAATCACTAGAACATGCTCAAAAGGACATGGCAAGATTGCAAATAATAACAGTTTCAGTCATTAGCAGAAATAACATCAGGTTGCAATGTTTAGAGCTATCAAACAACATGCTACAGGAACTTATCATGGCAAACAAAGGCATGGCATGAATCTACTAATTGCACATAACAAAAGTCCCTTACTGACCATGAGCCAAAAGGGCACAAAAAATATGATGGCACCCATGTAAACATGGCAAATGATATGACAGATTCAGACATGGCAGGAACAACAATAAGTAGGCATGTTGGTGAGCTTGAACCACTCACCACAGAGCAATACATGGCATGACAAGGTACCCAACAGTAACATGGCATATTTATGAAGCTAAAAATGGCAATAACAAGTTCATAGCATGCTTGGATCACTAACAACAATCATGCAAACATTGAACTTAATGTTAACAGGCTGACAACAACATTGTTTAACAAGTTTGGAGCATGATAACAACAAGCTACAGCAGGCTATAAATGCAACAAGGGGCATAGATGGATAGAGTATGACATGTATAACAAAACATCCTTAGTGAACATTTCCAGATTATGCATAGAATGACTTGTAGCAGCAGGTTTACATAGCATCACGAAATAACAGATTCAGCTTAGCAAAACAACAACAGCAAGTACCCTACTTCACGAGCTCGATGCACTTACTACAAGACTCACAAAAATACATGGATTGCACCACTGCAAAGATAGCATGATGTAGTTCAAAACACATGTAGACATCACGCTCATAGGATGCACACACAAAATGCAACGAAAAAGACAAAACAGCAACTTATAACAGTTTCAGCAGGTTAACATCATATAGCACTCTTGCAACGATGATTTGGGCATCAAGATGAACTCAAACGAACATGGCACAATGTAATGAAATGAGGAGCATCTCATGATGAATAATTTGACATATTATATGCATGAAACGGAGCAGCGAGCATGAAGTTATGATGCGATGCACATGCTAACATAATGCAACATTTTCAAGGACTTAGACGAAAATCACCTCGCGGGACAAAGTCAACGCGGGACGGCGGGATCCGGGACGGGGGCGTAGGCGCGTTTGGATCGGGAACCCGGTGGATCTGGTCCACCCGGACCGGATCCGAACTCCGGCGAGGGCAGGGCGGTTTCGGCGAGCTGGGGCGCGGAGGAGGCAGCGGGACGCCGGCGACGGGAGGCGCGGGGCGACCGGCGGCAGGGCGGAGGGAGCCGGACGGCCATGGGGTCGGGCGCGGGGCGGCAGGCGCGCTCGCCGTCGACATGGCGGTGGCCGGAGCGGTGCGAAGTCGGCGGAGGAAGCCGGCGAGGTTGGTGGAGCGGGCGGCGGGGTCCGGCCACCAGCGACGAAGGCGGCGGCGGACGGCGGCGCTTGAGGCACGGCCGAGTGGGGACGCGCGGGGGCGGGGCCGAGGAGGCAGTCCGGCGAGGCGGTGGGGTCCGAGGCGGCGGCGGAGCTCCGCCGACCGGCGAGGCGGGGCGCTGCGGGCGGCGGTCGGCGGGCAGACGCAGGCGGCGGCTCGGGCCGAGCGGCGGCGAAGACCGGGCCCCGATGGGCTCGGGCGGGCTTGCCCCAGGCCCGGGCGGGCCGCGGTGGCTGGCGCGGTGGAGGAGGAGAGAGAAAGGCGGCGGCGCTGACGTGGCGGGCGGTGATTGGGCGAGGGGCGACGGCCAACATGTCCGGCGGCGGAGGATGAAACGTCCGGCGGCGCAGAGGGGAATTGATCTAGGGTTTGCCCGAAAATTCGGAGGGGGAGGTGTTTATATAGGTAGAAGGAGCTAGGAGAGTCCAAATGAGGAGCGGTTTTCGGCCACGCGATCGTGATCGAACGATAGAGAGCATTGAGCGGGTTTGGATGGGTTATTGGGCCACTTTGGAGGGGTGTTGGGCTGCACACAAAAGAGGGCTTTGCGGTTACCCGGTTAACCGTTGGGGTATCAAACGGACTCCAAATGGCACGAAACTTGATAGGTAGTCTACCGGTGGTGTACCAAGGCCGCTTGACAAATCACGGTCCATTCCGAGAATGTTTAACACCCGCTCACAACAAGAGACAAAAGGGGAACGCCGGAGGACATAGGAGTGCCGGATTGCAAAATGGACAACGGGGAAATTGCTCGGATGCATGAGACGAACATGTATGCAAAATGAGATGCACATGATGACATGGAAAAATGCAACACGCAAGCAAATAACATGGCAACAACGGCGAATAACTGGCGGACACCTGGCGCATCGTATCCGGGGCGTTACAACTCTCCTCTACTAACAAGAGATCTCGTTCCGAGATTTTAGGACCGAGACGGAAGGGCAAAAAGGATGAGGTGAAACAAGAACTCAAGAGAAGAAGCAAGGAATCGAGAGCACTCGAGAAGAAGAGGGGAACGACGAAAATGACGAGAATCGAAAACCCACGGAACCAGATAGAACGAGAACCACTCCGGTTAGAACGAGATAAGAAACGAATAAGACTGAAAGGATTTAGGCAGAACTCTGGCTGAAACATGGAGGAATAGAACACGAGCTTGAGAGGATGGAATGATACTTGATGAAGACATGACACAAAACCTCCGGAAAGAATTGAAAGAGTTGACTGAAAATAATGGAGAAGAAAATGACAACTTGTGCCACGAATGAAATTGAAAGCAACCTTAGAAGAAAGGATTGAACGGAGTTGTTGAGAAAAATCAACAACGAAAAGAATAAGATTGTTGTGGACTTATGGATAACATCTCAAAATTATGAGGTGATAACCAACCACAAGCGGAAAAGATTAAATAGCTGAGAAGAATGAAGAAATGCAAAACTCCAGTTCAAAAGAATACGGAGAATTAATTGCACTTCGAGACGTGAGAAGAAAAGATACTTGAACTCCTCCAACAAGAACCTTGATGAACACTTGAAGAATGAATTAAATTATGAAGAACCACCATGAAGAACTCCGGTGACAAAAGGATGATGAGATAGAATGAAGGAAGAAAGAATAAGATGAGCCTTGCGATGATTTAGATGGAAGTTCCGACGAGATGGCCAAGGAAATTTGAACTCCGGAAAAGAAAAGATGAAAACACTTGGAAGTAGAATTTATTCCTCAAGAACAAAATCTGAAGGAAGGGATAATCACTTGGATGAAATAAGAATAAGATTTATTGTATGCTTATCCTTCATCAAATTAAATTGATGACAATCAATGGATTTTTCATACTACTTATTCTTCTTGAAAAGGATTAAGGGGGGGGGGGGGGGGGTATAGCACAAAACTTGAGAAAGTCTTCATGAACCACCGGTAGGATTCGAATGAACGAATGGATTAAAATGATAATCAAAGAAAAAGAATCTTGAACGAACCACCGTAAGAATTAGGAAATGACTGATGGAAGAGAATGAATCACCGGGAAGAATTAGAAGAACAAATATGCTTGAGGGGATTTCGATGTAAAAGAACGAAGAGATAATAAGCTGATTAAAGAATACTTGACAGATACGCTGGGATAATTGGATAGCGATAGCTGGAATGTGAGGACGAAGAATTCTTCTAGAATGATGGCCTCCGGTGAAAAGAAATGGAAAAACAACTCCTGAAATACTCCGGATGGATGAAAAGAATTTCTGACAAATGGGGTAATTTGCGAGGATAACAAGACATAGAACCACGCGTCCTCAAGAGAACGGGCAAGATTTAGAGAACCTCTTCTTTGGTCTTCAAATGACGACGGAAAACACCACCAAAATTACTGAGATACTCCGGAAGAATGAAAAGCGAAGAGGTTGAGCTAACAATGAAATGATTTGAAATCGATCTTGGAAAAGGCATGTGACTGATGGGATCCATTCTTACGTCACAATTGAAAAGAATTGAGAAAACTCCGGTGGAATTAGAAGAGTCAAGTAAGATCCTGCGAAAAGACCTGTGGGTTAGGGCCCACTGGAGAGATAACACCGTTGAAAAGGATTGTTGAAAAGATAGATGATGCACCGGAACAATTGAAATATTTGAATGAGGTTACAACCTCGAATTAATTCAAACACAGACAAATCTTCTGAGATGTCTTGAACACTCCAGAAGGATAAACTGGCGAGGGCGAACGAGCAGGGAAAACACTTGAGATGAGGGAAAGAATAGAATCACTACCGAAAAACTTGAATTGAGTCCACCGAAGAAGATAAAGAGATGAAGAATTTCAAACACAAGAGAATTCAACGGTTGAAACAATTGACGAAATACTGAAGAGGCTCCGCACGAATGAAATTGATGGTCGAAAGAGACTCAAACTCCGGGAAGAAAAGGGTGGGAGGGCGGGAAAAACAAAGGCAACTTGGAAGGGGGAACCGACGAATATCTTGAAGAGAAAACACCAGTTGAAATCATTGAGGAAAGAAAGCAAAGACTTCGCACGAGTAGGATGAATACTCGATTACGGACTCCGGCTTCGAGAAGACAAAAGGGTGGGCGGGTGGGAAAAGAAAACAACTGAGGATTGAACTCAAAGATGAAGAGGCTCGAGTCAACTTGACGAGAAATGCACCGGATCAAAAGACCTGAGAACCAACGATTGGAAAACCAACTGCGTGATCCTAAAGAAAAGTTGAAGGGGAAGAGGAGTAATTCAAAACACCTACGTCAAGATTCCTGACCAGAGCGACGAAGGGGCTGAGGAGTAAAAATAATTCCTACTCTCCGATATAACTATACTCCGAAAATAGTTTTCTTCTAGACTCGACAACGGCCAAACTACACGATCAAACAAGGGGGCTCCTATGGTCGGTCGAGGCTCTGATACCAACTTGTCACGCCCAATATGCGATACTATCCTAAAGAGACTAGAAGGTCCCACCAAGGATAGAACCGCATATTGATACGCTTTTGCAAGGTGGATATCATTACATCAACATTACATAATAGATGGGGATACATACAAGAGGCAAATAATGCCACCCGAATACAACATCATCATACATAAGAGCATCATCCGACTACGGATGAAACACAAACAGAAACTCAAACTACATCCACCCTGCTAGCCCAGGCTGCCGACCTGGAACCTATCCCCTGATCGAAGAAGAAGCAGAAGAAGAACTCCAAAACAAGTAAACATCGCTCTCACGTCATGATCATCGCATAACCTGCACCTGCAACTGTTGTTGTAGTAATATGTGAGCCACGAGGACTCAGCAATCCCATTACCATGGGTATCAAGACTAGCAAAGCTTAATGGGAAAGGAAGGGGTAAAGTGGTGAGGTTGCAGCAGCGACTAAGCATGATATGGTGGCTAACATACGCAAATAAGAGCGAGAAAAGAGAAAACGGAACAGTCGTGAAGCTAGCAATGATCAAGAGGTGATCCTGAACTCCTACTTATGTCAAACATAACCCAAAACCGTGTTCACTTCCCGGACTCCGCCGAAAAGAGACCATCACGACTACACACGCGGTTGATGCTTTTAATTCGGATCTGGTGTCAAGTTATCTATAACCGGACATTAACAAATTCCCATCTGCCCATAACCGCGGGCACTGCTCTCGAAAGTTTATAACCTGCAGGTGTGTCCCAACTTAGCCCATGATAAGCTCTCGCGATCAACGAAGGATATACCTTCTCCCAGGAAGACCCGATCAGTCTCGGAATCCCGGTTTACAAGACATTTCGACAATGGTAAAACAAGACCAGCAAGACCACCCGCTGTGCCGACAAATCCCGATAGGAGCTGCACATATCTCGTTCTCAGGGCACACCGGATAAGCTAAGCGTACAGGTACCAACGTAATCCAAGTTGCCAAGGAATGGTCCCGCACGGTGCTCTCATTTGGACCAACACTCGGAGGAGCACTGGCCCGAGGGGGGGGGTTAAAATAAAGATGACCCTCGGGCTCCGGAAACCCAAGGGAAAAAGGGCTAGGTGAGGCAAATGGTAAAACCAAGGTTGGGCCTTGCTGGAGGAGTTTTATTCAAAGCGAACTGTCAAGGGGGTCCCATAAATCACCCAACCGCGTAAGGAACGCAAAATCCGGGAACATAACACCGGTATGACGGAAACTAGGGCGGCAAGAGTGGAACAAAACACCAGGCATAAGGCCGAGTCTTCCACCCTTTACCAAGTATATAGATGCGTTAATTAAATAAGAGATATTGTGATATCCCAACATAATCCTGTCCATCGTGGGGCAATCTTCAACTTCACCTGCAACTAACAATGTTATAAGACGAGCTGAGCAAAGTGGTAACATAGCCAAACAGTGGTTTGCTAGGAAGAGTGAAAAGGTTAGAGGCTGACATGGCAATTTGGGAGGCTTGATAGAACAAGGGATAGGTAGCGCAGCATAGCGATAGAACGAAGCAACTAGCATAGCAATGATAGTAGTGAGATCCAGGGTAGCGGTCATCTTGCCTGAAATCCCGCTAGGAAGAAGAACGAGTCCATGAAGAAGAGGAACTTATGAAGCCGAACCAAGCGTAGACGAACGAATCCTCACGATCGCAACGAAACAGGAACTATCGAGAAGAAGCACACAACAAGGTAAACAAACCACACATGAACAAGGCATGATGCACAACCAAGCATGATGCAATACAAGACTACATGAAGCTACTCATGGCAAGAGATGATGCAAACAAGAGCAACACATCAAAGCAACTTAAATGAGGCCGGAAACAACATGTAACAATTCCGGTAAGTCCTCATATGCAAATTTAGAAGTTGGTCCAGAACTGAATAAACATTAAGTTGAAGTTGTTAAACAGCAAGTTAAAGAGAACCAAGAGGATCTACACGAAATTCTAGTCAAGTTACATATAAAGTTCATTTAGTTCGGAGCTACGGCCTAGAAGATATGAGCAAAACAAGTTAAACATGGCATTGATGCTAAATGCATCCAAACATCAAGCAAACACCTCAAAACAAGGATGCAACATGATAATATGAAACTTCATGCAAAAACAAGCAAGTTTCATATAGAGCACACTCAAAACGGAGCAACGGTTCAACACATACACTCTATACAAGTTTAAAGGACAAGCTGTCCAAAACAGCAACTAGGCATCTAGCAAGCATCAAAACAACATGCTACAGTACCACAATATGAAAACAAAAGGCATGGACATGGTGTACAGGTAAAGCACAACAAAACATGAACACTGAGATAACTCCAGAAATCACTAGAACATGCTCAAAAGGACATGGCAAGATTGCAAATAATAACAGTTTCAGTCATTAGCAGAAATAACATCAGGTTGCAATGTTTAGAGCTATCAAACAACATGCTACAGGAACTTATCATGGAAAACAAAGGCATGGCATGAATCTACTAATTGCACGTAACAAAAGTCCCTTACTGACCATGAGCCAAAAGGGCACAGAAAATATGATGGCACCCATGTAAACATGGCAAATGATATGACAGATTCAGACATGGCAGGAACAACAATAAGTAGGCATGTTGGTGAGCTTGAACCACTCACCACAGAGCAATACATGGCATGACAAGGTACCCAACAGTAAGATGGCATATTTATGAAGCTAAACATGGCAAGAGCAAGTTCATAGCATGCTTGGATCACTAACAACAATCATGGAAACATTGAACTTAATGTTAACAGGCTGACATCAACATTATTTAGCAAGTTTGGAGCATGATAACAACAAGCTACAACAGGCTATAAATGCAACCAGGGGCATGGATGGATAGAGTATGACATGTGTAACAAAACATCCTTAGTGAACATCTCCAGATTATGCATAGAATGTCTTGTAGCAGCAGGTTTACATAGCATCACGAAATAACAGATTCAGCTTAGCAAAACAGCAACAGCAAGTACCCTACTTCACGAGCTCGATGCACTCACTACAAGACTCACAAAAATACATGGATTGCACCACTGCAAATATGGCATGATGTAGTTCAAAACACATGTAGACATCATGCTCATAGGATGCACACACAAAATGCAACAAAAAAGACAAAACAGCAAGTTATAACAGTTTCAGCAGGTTAACATCATATAGCACTCTTGGAACGATGATTTGGGCATCAAGATGAACTCAAACGAACATGGCACAATGGAATGAAATGAAGAGCATCTCATGATAAACAATTTGACATATTATATGCATGAAACGAAGCAGCGAGCATGAAGTTATGATGTGATGAACATTCTAACATAATGCAACATTTTCAAGGACTTAGACGAAAATCACCTCACGGGACAAAGTCAACGCGGGACGGCGGGATCCGGGATGGGGGCGCGGGCGCGTTTGGATTGGGAACCCGGTGGATCTGGTCCACCCGGATCGGATCCGAACTCTGGCGAGAGCGGGGTGGCTCCGGCGAGCTGGGGCGCGGAGGAGGCAGCGGGATGCCGGCGACGGGAGGCGCGGGGCGACCGGCGGCGGGGCGGAGGGAGCCGGGCGGCGATGGGGTCGGGCGCGGGGCGGCAGGCGCGCTCGCCGTCAACATGGCGGCAGCCGGAGCGGTGGGAAGTCGGCGGAGGAAGCCGACGAGGTTGGTGGAGCGGGCGGCGGGGTCCGGCCACCAGCGACGAAGGTGGCGGCGGACGGCGGCGCCTGAGGCGTGGCCGAGCGGGGACGCGCGGGGGCACGGGCCGAGGAGGCAGTCCGGCGAGGCGGCGGGGATCCTAGGCGGCGGCGGAGCTCCGGCGATCGGTGAGGCGGGGCGCGGCGGGCGGCAGTCGGCGGGCAGACGCAGGCGGCGGCTCGGGCCGAGCGGCGACAGAGATCGGGCCCCTATGGGCTCGGGCGGGCTTGCCCCGGGCCCGCGCGGGCCGTGGTGGCTGGTGCGGTGGAGGAGGAGAGAGAAAGGCGGCAGTGCTGACGTGGCGGGCAGCGATTGGGCGAGGGGCGACGGCGGACATGTCCGGCGGCGGAGGATGAAACGTCCGGCGGCGTGGAGGGGAATTGATCTAGGGTTTGCCCGAAAATTCGGAGGGGGAGGTGTTTATATAGGTAGAAGGAGCTAGGAGAGTCCAAATGAGGAGCGGTTTTCGGCCACGCGATCGTGATCGAACGACCGAGAGCATGGAGGGGGTTTGGATGGGTTATTGGGCCACTTTGGAGGGTTGTTGGGCTGCACACAAAAGAGGGCTTTGCGGTTACCCGGTTAACCGTTGGAGTATCAAACGGACTCCAAATGGCACGAAACTTGACAGGCAGTCTACTGGTGGTGTACCAAGGCCGCTTGACAAATCACGGTCCATTCCGAGAATGTTTAACACCCTCTCACAACAAGAGACAAAAGGGGAACGTCGGAGGACATAGGAGTGCCGGATTGCAAAACGGACAACGGGGAAAATGCTTGGATGCATGAGACGAACATGTATGCAAAATGAGATGCACATGATGACATGGCAAAATGCAACATGCAAGCAAATGACATGGCAACAATGGCGAATAACTGGCGGACACCTGGCACATGGGGTCCGGGGCGTTACAATAATCATCGCAACAAAGAAGTTGGATGTAGCTTTTGCTAGTGCCGGTTGCAGCTCACCGCGGCGGCGGCCATCATTGTCTCAGCACCGCTTCATCAGTTGAAGCAAAAAACAGCGGTTTCCAACTTTCATCGGCAACGATTGTAGTGCGCTGCCCCGTGGTTGCAGCATTGGGTTGCACCACCCTGCCGCCCTCGTTGTCAACATTTGACACACGGGTGGCGCCGTTCGCTACCCCTCGCTGTCATCTCCTAGGTTAGCGCTTCGCCCGTTATAACAATCGTAGCAAAGAAAAGTTGGATGTAACTTCTGTTGGCGCCGGTTGCAGCTCGTCATGGCGGTGCCCATCGTCGTCTCAGCATTGCTTCATCAGTTGAAGAAAATAAACATCGATTCCTAGCTTTCATCGGCAATGGGTCCAACATGTGTGTTGCATGCTTGCGGCTCAGCTAGTAGTCGATTCTAGCAAAATATCTTCTATCGGTCATAGCACCATGCATCTCGTCTATGCGCACAAAATTTCCTCACCTGTAGTAGCACAAGTCAACACAGCAAAAACGGTCGCCATCATCGCACCATTGCTTGCAAATGAAGCTCGGGGAGTTGTCAGTTCTATCTTTTTTCATCAACTCGTTCCAACAGTTCCAGCCTATGGTTGTCACTTTCGGCGGCATTGGTTCCAGCTTCCCCCAGGCAACTTCTGAAATTTTGGCAACACTGGTTCCAACACCTCCCACGCCGGTTCAGCAAACCTCATGGCCGAATGTAGCATCTGAAGTTCCGGGTCCCAGCATCTGGACCGGTAGCTCCCGGTTCTGCGCCATAACCTCGGGCGTTGACCCTTCTACCACCGACACGCCGAAGTAGGCCAGTCACTGATAACCCACAAGTATAGGGGATCGTGACAGTCTTCGAGGGCAGTATTTCACCAAAAATTATTGATTCGACACAAGGGGAGCCAAAGTAATATTTGGGGATGCTGATACGTCTCCGTCGTATCTATAATTTTTGATTGTTCCATGCCAATATTATTCAACTTTCATATACTTTTGGCAACTTTTATATTATTTTTGGGACTAACATATTGATCCAGTGCCCAGTGCCAGTTCCTGTCTGTTGCATGTTTTATGTTTCGTAGAAACCCCATATCAAACAGAGTCCAAACCGGATAAAAACGGACAAAGAATTATTTTGGAATATTTATGATTTTTGGGAAGTAAAATCAACACGAGACGGTGCCCGAGGGGGCCAGGAGATAGGCAGGCGCGCCATGGACTCTCCTGGGGCCCTCGTAAGGTGGTTGACGCTCTTCTTTTGCCGCAAGAAAGCTAATTTTATGAGAAAAATCTGGGCGAAAGATTCACCCCAATCGGAGTTACAGATCTCCGGATATAAAAGAAACGGTGAAGGGGAAGAATTTGAGAACGCAGAAACAGAGAGAGACAGGGAGATAGATCCAATCTCGAAGGGGCTCTCGCCCCTCCCACGCCATGGGAGCCAAGGACGAGAGGGGAAGCCCTTCTCCCATCTAGGGAGAAGGTCAAGGAAGAAGAAGAAGAAGGGGGGCTCTCTCCCCCTTGCTTTCGGTGGCGCCGGAACGTCGCCGGGGGCCATCATCATCACCGCGATCTTCACCAACACCTCTGCTATCTTCACCAACATCTCCATCACCTTCCCCCCTCTATCTACAGCGGTCCACTCTTCCGCAACCCGCTGTACCCTCTACTTGAACATGGTGCTTTATGCTTCATATTATTATCCAATGATGTGTTGCCATCCTATGATGTTTGAGTAGATTTTCGTTGTCCTATTGGTGGTTGATGAATTGCTATGATTGATTTAATTTGCTTATGGTTATGTTGCTACCCTCTGGTGCCCATCATATGAGCGCGCGCGTGGATCACACCATAGGGTTAGTTGTATGTTGATAGGACTATGTATTGGAGGGCAAGAGTGACAGAAGCTTCAACCTAGCATAGAAATTGATGCACACGGGATTGAAGGGGGACCAATATATCTTAATGCTATGGTTGGGTTTTACCTTAATGAACGTTAGTAGTTGTGGATGCTTGCTAATAGTTTCAATCATAAGTGCATAGAATTCCAAGTCAGGGATGACATGCTAGCAGTGGCCTCTCCCACATAAAACTTGCTATCGGTCTAGTAAAGTAGTCAATTGCTTAGGGACAATTCCGCAACTCCTACCACCACTTCTCCACACTTGCTATATTTACTTTATTGCTTCTTTATCTAAACAACCCCTACTTTTTATTTACGTGTTCTTTATTATCTTGCAAACCTATCCTATCACACCTACAAAGTACTTCTAGTTTCATACTTGTTCTAGGTAAAGTGAACACTAAGCGTGCGTAGAGTCATATCAGTGGCAGATAGGGCTTGAGAGGATATTTGTTCTACCTTTAGCTCCTCATTGGGTTCGACACTCTTACTTATCGAAAGAGGCTACAACTATCCCGTATACTTGTGGGTCATCACACCCATCGGAGAGCACCTCAAGTATGTAGTCCAGATGCACTTTCCCAAAGAGATGTCGACGAACAACACTTCTTAATACGAGGGATTGCTTGCCGGTCTCAGGATCGCGGCAGATTTCGGGATCAAGAACCCCATCGTCAGAGGTGATTCACAGCTGGTCGTCAAGCAAGTCAACAAGGATTCTCAAAGCCCGTTGATGGAGGCCTACGTGGATGAGGTGAGGAATCTGGAGGAGCGTTTTGACGGTATACAAGCAGAGCATGTTCCCCGAGTGGAGAACGACATCGCCGACTACCTGTTGAAGCGCGCTGCCCTCAAACTACCTGTGGAACTAGGTACTTTTGTGCTTCGGTTAACTCAACCATTTGTTGAACCATCGACAGAGCAGAACAAGCGGAGGAAATTAGGCCCCAACAAGTACTTTCCCACCGAGCTCCTAGTTGCTGCTGGTGAAGATTCTACCGTGGACACTGAGCCTGCCGTGGGGCAACCGACTCTGACAGGGCGTGAAGCCCTGGCTGTGGAGACAGCCGCTCCTATGGTAGAGGAAATGCATTTAGTCCTTGCCGTCAAGCCCCAGGCTCCTGCATGGGCACAACATATCGTCCGATTCCTCCAAATAGGGGAGCTTCCTGAGGAGCAGGAAGAAGCGGAGAAAGTAGCCCGTCGGTCTGCCATGTACCAGTTCATTGACAATGTTCTGTATAGTAAAAGACCAAACAACGTGAAGTTGAAGTGCATTCCCCGGGAGGAAGGATTGGAGTTGTTGGCAGAGATATATGGAGGTATATGTGGCTCCCACGTAGGGTCGAGGGCCCTTGCCGGCAAGGCCTTTCGGCAAGGTTTCTTCTGGCCCAGTGCCCTCCAGGATGCGACAACACTAGTAACCATGTGTAGAGCGTGTCAGTTCCATTCAAAGAAGCTTCATCAGCCAGCTCAAGCCTGAAAGCACAAGTGCTCCCTAGGTGGTTTTGGTAATTAATGACAACATAACTCTTGTTGGACTAACACTTTTATCTAGTATGTTTCAGATAAGTTCAACAATGGAGTGACATGGACTAAAGGATATGGGAACTCCTTCTAGATGCTAAGGACAAGGGGTTGGCTCAAGCCTCAAGCTCAAGACTCTTCATTTTATATTTTAGTGATCCAAGATCACATTGAGTCTATAGGAAAAGCCAATACTATCAAGAAGGGATGAGGTGTTGCTTAATGAGTTTCTTGCTCCACAGTGCTTAGTGATATGCTCCAAAATCCTCAACTACTTTCCCACTTTCATACATATGACTTAAAACCTAAAGTCAAACTCGGCCATACCAATTCTTTCTATCAGGCGCCACCGAGTTCAAATGTCTTAGCCACTGCCACAAACCATAGACAAATCGGTATCACCGATAGGGATCTCGGTCTCACCAAGATGGGATTCTAATCTCTCTGTGTATGTCCATTACCAAAATAGGTCTCACCGAGTTTGAGAAATCGGTACTACCGAGATTACAATGCAAACTCTCTGGTTAACTTATTACCAAAATCGGTCCCACCGAGTTTCAGTAATCGGTCCCACCGAGTTTGCCTGACCAACTCACTGGTTAGCTAATTACCAAAATCGGTCTCACTGAGTTTGTGTAATCGGTCTCACCGAGATTACGTTATGCCCTAACCCTAACCATATCGGTCCTACCGAGTTGCATGTCGGTCCCACCATAAATCCTAACGGTCACTAGATTTGCTGAATCGGTCCGACCGAGTTTATCAATTCGGTCCCACCGAGTTTGGCAAGTTGTGTGTAACGGTTAGATTTTGTGTGGAGGCTATATATACCCCTCCACCTCCTCTTCATTCATGGAGAGAGCCATCAGACTGAACCTACACTTCCAACATACATTTTCTGAGAGAGAACTACCTACTCATGTGTTGAGGCCAAGATATTCCATTCCTACCATATGAATCTTGATCTCTAGCCTTCCCCAAGTTGCTTTCCACTCAAATCTTCTTTCCACCAGATCCAAATCCCATGAGAGAGAGTTGAGTGTTGGGGAGACTATCATTTGAAGCACAAGAGCAAGGAGTTCATCATCAATGCACCATTTGTTACTTCTTGGAGAGTGGTGTCTCCTAGATTGGCTAGGTGTCACTTGGGAGCCTCCGACAAGATTGTGGAGTTGAACCAAGGAGTTTGTAAGGGCAAGGAGATCGCCTACTTTGTGAAGATCTACCGCTAGTGAGGCAAGTCCTTCATGGGCGACGGCCATGGTGGGATAGACAAGGTTGCTTCTTCGTGGACCCTTCGTGGGTGGAGCCCTCCGTGGACTCGCGCAAGCGTTACCCTTCGTGGGTTGAAGTCTCCATCAACGTGGATGTACGATAGCACCACCTATCGGAACCACGACAAAAGCATCCGTGTCTCCAATTGCGTTTGAATCCTCCAAAACCCTTCCCTTTACATTCTTGCAAGTTGCATGCTTTACTTTCCGCTGCTCATATACTCTTTGCATGCTTGCTTGTTATGTATTGTGAATGTTAAACTTGTGCCTAAACTCCACTTAAACTTAAAGAAGTTAAAAACTGCAACTTTGATACTTAGTGTCTAATCACCCCCCCTCTAGACACCTCTTCTCAAGCTCCTACAAGTGGTATCAGAGCATTGGTCTCCATTGCCTTGGTTTAATCACCGTTGGAGGAAGATGGATGAGTCTACTTTGGGGAGTCTTAGACATAGAGTGCCTATTCTTGTTGGAGAGTATTTTCATGAGTGGAAAAATGAGATGCTTCTAATTTTCAATCAATATCGTTTGAACAAGTACATTGCTAGCCCTTGTGCACCTCATGTTGATCCTATGCATCCTACTCTAGATGAGTCAATTGACATGATCCGCAATCTTAGAACTGTCGAACTTATCATTAGAGGATTGCCCAGAAACTTGATTGGATGTTTGCCTACACTATATGGAAATTTCTTGAGGAACACTTTCCAAATTATTCCTTGAAAAATCTTGATGAAATTCTCCATAAGTCTATTGCCTTGAGTAAGATGAATTCTAGTGATCCTATGTTTGGTGATTGTTTGTTTGAGCTTACAAACCTTATGCGTGCCAAAGGAGATGTTGGAATTATTAGTGATATTATTTCCGAAGCTATAAAAATTCATAAGCAAGATCATTGTCAAACTCACTCTAACGAATCACCCTCTCTAGGATTTAATCCACCACATGACGATGTTGAACATGAATACTATGATGAGGATGAGGATAGTGACTTTGATCTTGATGATGCAATGAGACACTTTGGTCTTATGGCAAATCTTCGGGGATATATGTCAGGAGGAAAGGAATGGGTTCTTGATAGTGGATGTACTGATCACATGACCGGAGATAAAGACATGTTTCGTGAGCTTGCTGAAAATGATGGTCCTCGAAAGTATGTCACTTTCGGTGACAACTCAAAGGGTAAGGTGGTTAGCCTCGGTAAGGTGGCCATATCACATGATAGCTCCATACAAAATGTCATGCTCGTTGAATCTCTTGGATACAACTTACTTTCAGTATATAGACTTGCTGATTTCGGTTTCAATGTCCTATTTACTGAAGTAGATTGCCAAGTGTTTCATAGAGATAATCATAAAATGGTCTTTATCGGTGTGCGTAGAGGTGATCTATACATTGTTGATTTCACTAAAAAGGCTCAACCTAAAACTTGCTTCATTGCTAAATCCTCAAAAGGTTGGTTATGGCATAGACGACTAGGTCACGTTGGCATGAGAAACCTTGACAAACTTATTAAAGGGAATCATATCCTTGATGTTAACGATGTCATATTTGATAAGGATAGACTTTGCAGTGCTTGTCAAGCAGGGAAACAAGTTGGAGGAAGGCATCCCGTGAAAAACATCATGACCATAAGGAGGCCACTCGAGCTACTTCATATGGATCTTTTTGGTCCCAACTCTTACAAGAGTCTCGGTGGAAATTCTTTTGGTCTAGTTATAGTTGATGATTTTTCAAGATTTACGTGGGTGTTCTTTCTCGATGATAAATCGCAGGTCCAAAAGATCTTCAAAAACTTCGCTACGAAGGACCAAAATCAATTTGAAGTGAAGATCAAGAAGGTTCGCAGCGACAACAGAACGGAGTTCAAGAACGCAAATGTGGACACCTTTCTTGACGAAGAAGGGATTTCACACGAGTTCTCGGCTACGTACACACCTCAACAAAATGGAGTTGTTGAGAGGAAGAACCGGACGCTCATCGAAATGGCGAGAACGATGCTTGATGAGTACAAGACACCGAAGCACTTTTGGGCAGAAGCGGTTGAGACAGCTTGTCACGCAACAAATCGCTTGTATCTTCACAAGCTACTCGGCAAGACGGCATACGAGCTCCTCACCGATAACAAACCCCAAGTTGGATACTTTCGAGTATTCGGCTCAAAGTGCTACATTCTTGATAAGCATCATCATTCTAAATTTGCTCCTAAGTCTCATGAAGGTTTCCTACTAGGTTATGGCTCAAACTCTCACACTTACCGTGTCTACAACAATTTCACCCGAAAGGTTGAAGAGACGGTAGATGTGAAGTTTGATGAATCTAACGGCTCGCAAGTAGAGCAATTGCCAATTGATGTAGGAGACAAAGATCCTTCGGAAGCAATCCAAGACTTGTCTATTGGAAAGGTTCGTCCAACGGAGGTGAAGGAGAGTACCTCGTCCGTCCGAGTGGAAGCTTCTACTTCACGACAAGGTGAACCAAGAGTTGATACGGAAGCATCCACAAGTGGAACACACCAAGATGAAGAAAACAAGGAAGTGCATCAAGATGAACGTCAACAACCTCCTTCTCCACCACGACAAGAGAACGACAACACCGACAATGAAGAAGGCCAAGAATAAGAACAAGATGAAGAAGAAGTTCAACCAAGACCCAAGCAAAAGCTCTCACGAGTTCGAGCAAGAATTGCTAAAGACCATCCCGTCGAGCAAATCTACAATGATATTCAAACCGGGAGAATCACTCGCTCTAAAACTCGTTTAGCTAACTTTTGTGAAAACTATTCTTTCATCTCTAGCATTGAACCTATGAAGGTTGAAGAAGCATTGGAAGATCCAGATTGGATAAATGCTATGCATGAAGAGCTACACAACTTTGAGAGGAACCAAGTTTGGACACTGGTTGAGAAGCCCGACAACAACCACAACATCATCGGTACCAAATGGGTGTTTCGCAACAAGCAAGATGAAGATGGACAAGTAGTTCGCAACAAAGCATGTCTCCTCGCCCAAGGCTACACACAAGTCGAAGGTATGGACTATGGTGAGACTTACGCTCCCGTTGCTAGACTTGAGTCCATTCGCATCTTACTTGCCTATGTTAATCACCATGATATCACCTTGTACCAAATGGACATTAAAAGTGCTTTTCTAAATGGTGAAATAGAGGAGGAAGTTTATGTTAAGCAACCTCCCGGCTTTGTCAATCCTAAGAAACCAAATCATGTTTACAAACTTCACAAAGCCCTTTATGGTCTTAAACAAGCTCCTAGAGCGTGGTATAAATGCTTGACCAAGTTCCTCATTGAAAAAGGCTTTGAAATTGGGAAAATTGATTCCACACTTTTTACTAAAAGGGTTAATGGAGAACTATTTGTGTGCCAAATCTATGTTGATGATATTATATTTGTTTCAACTAACCCTCATTTTAGTGAAAAGTTTGGGAAGCTAATGTCGGAGAAGTTTGAGATGTCTATGATGAGTGAACTCAAATTCTTTCTTGGTTTGCAAATCAAGCAAACTAAGGAAGGTACCTTTGTCTCTCAAAGGAAGTACACCAAGGACCTATTCAAGAAGTTCAATATGCAAGAATGCAAAGGTATGACTACACCCATGCCTACTAGTGGACATCTTGACTTGACCAAAGATGGTGAACCAGTTGATCAAAAGGTTTATCGCTCTATGATTGGTTCATTGTTATATCTATGTGCTTCACGTCCCGATATCATGCTAAGTGTGTGCATGTGTGCACGATTTCAAGCTGCTCTTAAATAATGTCATCTTAAGGCCGTGAAAAGGATAGTGAGATACTTAATCCATACACCAAATTTTGGCATTTGGTATCCTAACAGGGCCTCTTTCGATCTTGTTGGCTACTCCGACTCGGACTATGCCGGAGACAAGGTTGATAGAAAGTCCACTTTGGGTACGTGTCAATTTCTTGGTAGATCTCTTATGTCTTGGTCCTCCAAGAAACAAAACTCGGTATCCTTATCCACCGCCGAGGCGGAATACATTGCCACTGGTTCATGTTGTGCTCAATTACTTTGGATGACCCAAACTCTTAAAGATTATGGGATATATGTGAAACATGTTCCATTGCTTTGTGACAATTAAAGTGCTATCAAAATTGGTCATAATCCCGTACAACATTCTCGAAGTAAGCATATTGAAGTTTGTCATCATTTCATTTGAGATCATGTTGCTAAGGGTGACATTAATCTTAAGCATGTTCGCACCGAAAAGCAATTAGCGGATATATTCACTAAACCTCTTGATGAGAAAGTGTTTTGCAGGTTAAGAGGAGAATTGAACATCATTGATGCTTCAAACCGGAGTAGAAACTCCATTGGATACATGCAAGACATGAGCTTATGACTAATCCTTGATATTTCTCTTATGATGAAAATCTTATGTCTTGGATATATTTGCATCTTGCATGTTATATAACCCATGTAGGTACTTGGTTGAATCAAACCCCATGAGATTGTAATCTACTCACATCTTGAGCAATCTCTACATCACCAAGTTTCTACACTATGGTGGTTGAAGACAAGGAAGCACGGAACCATTCAAACATATCCTTTGACGAATTCTATGTTGAGCTTCATGATTGTCATTTTTGGATATACAAGTGCTCTTCCTTGCAAGAACTAACCCATGTAGGTAGATGGACTCAAATTCCAAGTGGTGCTCCCAACTCTTGATGAGCTACATCAACCTTGAGCAACCCACACAAGTTCAACTACATGGACTACACCACCAACCAAGGTATGTTATTCCATCTTAGAGAAGCTTTACTCCAAGTCATGAGCTAAAGCAACTCGACAAGATGTGAATACATCAAGATGCTTAAACTAAAAATGGCAACCCCATTTTGAGCTTAAACGATGAGTATGACCTATGATCAAGTGATCTCACTTGACTCCTAAGTCAATATACTCTAACATAGGTGACTTTGTCGCCGACCATCTCTAGATGAAGTTCTCTTGTGTTCTTTTCTATGTTTTTGCATTTGTCTCATGCATATTTGTTTCCCCTTTCAAAAAAAAACTTCATCTAGATTTCTTTCTGTTTGCTCTGCATTTTCTGCATCCAATTCATTGCATATCATTCAGTAAATTCCTTGCAAATCTTTGTGAGATCTTACTAGTCTAGTGAGCTGAGGTGACAAGTATTTTCTCTGCGATGAACTCGGTTTCACCGATTTGTTGTTTTCGGTCCAACCGAATCCCTTCGGTACAACTGAAGCATATCACTTGGTGCAACCGATTTCACAATAGGAAAAATAGTTTGCCACTTATTCTGTGTTTCTTCTGATCCAGCTCCACTCAATGAATCTTGTCCTCTACAAGCATCACATTTATATAAATGCTTTGTACTGTGTCTCAAGGATCAAACCCTTCTTGGAAATTGATGTCAAAGGGGGAGAGAGAGATCACATCAAAGCTTATCACTTAGAGAGATCACATCAGAGAGAGAGTATCACTTCCTCAGGGGGAGAAAGAGATCTCCAGGGGAGAGAATACTCAAGTAGAAAGTATTTCTCAAGGATACCAGATGCTTGGTGTTCAAGAGGAGAGATGCCACATGTCTTCTTGAGGGGAAAGACATGTTCATATATGCTTATTTGCATTAGCTCTGTTCATTTATATCTTTCAGCTCTGATTTTCTGTTCCCTATCTTCTCCCAGTATCCCATGCTAGATTCAGGGGGAGCAAGACATCTAAGGGAAAGAAATCATTTAAATTCATTGCATATCTTTACTCTTGGGGACATGTCTAATCCAATGTGGTACTTAGTACTCACTCTCCACGTGTCATCCCAGTCTTGGTATTCTTGTGGTTTCTTCTGTTTGCTCTGGCTAGTAGATGTACCTGTGTTATCTAACCTTGTTTATGCAGGTTCATTCCACCCTAAGCCAACTCAAGACTACAAGGTAAGTATATGCATCACAATCATGTGTATGAGGAATTCTTGCTGATGTACATACTGTTTGCAAGAAGGACTCATGGGCATGAAGGTATTTTCTTTAATATTCCTTGCTTTGATGCATATGGCCAAGATACATGTAACACATTGCCTGCTCTATCATGTTTATGCTCTCACATGCTTCTATATTCCATATTCACATGATTGCATACATGTAGGGGGAGCCTATGCTTGTTACATGTCTTTCCAAAGCTTTACTTGCTATTCTTTATATCTTTATCTAAAGCTTTGATGTATGTTGTCATCAATTACCAAAAAGGGGGAGATTGAAAGCACAAGTGCTCCCTAGGTGGTTTTGGTAATTAATGACAACATATCTCTTGTTGGACTAACACTTTTATCTAGTATGTTTCAGATAAGTTCAACAATGGAGTGGCATGGACTAAAGGATGTGGGAACTCCTTCTAGATGCTAAGGACAAAGGATTGGCTCAAGCCTCAAGCTCAAGACTCTTCATTTTATATTTTAGTGATCCAAGATCACATTGAGTCTATAGGAAAAGCCAATACTATCAAGAAGGGATGAGGTGTTACTTAATGAGTTTCTTGCTCCACAGTGCTTAGTGATATGCTCCAAAACCCTCAACTACTTTCCCACTTTCATACATATGACTTAAAACCTAAAGTCAAACTCGGCCATACCGATTCTTTCTATCTGGCGCCACCGAGTTCAAATGTCTTAGCCACTGCCACAAACCCTAGACAAACCGGTCTCATCGATAGGGATCTCGGTCTCACCGAGATGGGATTGTAATCTCTCTGTGTATGTCCATTACCAAAATCGGTCTCACCGAGTTTGAGCAATCGGTACTATCGAGATTACAATGCAAACTCTCTGGTTAACTTATTACCAAAATCGGTCCCACCGAATTTGAGTAATCGGTCCCACCGAGTTTGCCTGACCAACTCTCTGGTTAGCTAATTACCAAAATCGGTCTCACCGAGTTTGTGTAATTTGTCTCACTGAGATTACGTTATGCCCTAACCCTAACCATATCAGTCCTACCGAGTTGCATGTCGGTCCCACCGTAAATCCTAACGGACAGTAGGTTTGCTGAATCGGTCCGACCGAGTTTATCAATTCGGTCCCACCGAGTTTGGCAAGTTGTGTGTAACGGTTAGATTTTGTGTGGAGGCTATATATACCCCTCCACCTCCTCTTCATTCGTGGAGAGAGCCATCAGACTGAACCTACACTTCCAGCATATATTTTCTGAGAGAGAACTACCTACTCATGTGTTGAGGCCAAGATATTCCATTCCTACCATATGAATCTTGATCTCTAGCCTTCCCCAAGTTGCTTTCCACTCAAATCTTCTTTCCACCAGATCCAAATCCCATGAGAGAGAGTTGAGTGTTGGGGAGACTATCATTTGAAGCACAAGAGCAAGGAGTTCATCATCAATGCACCATTTGTTACTTCTTGGAGAGTGGTGTCTCCTAGATTGGCTAGGTGTCACTTGGGAGCCTCCGACAAGATTGTGGAGTTGAACCAAGGAGTTTGTAAGGGCAAGAAGATTGCCTACTTCGTGAAGATCTACCGCTAGTGAGGCAAGTCCTTCGTGGGCGACGGCATGGTGGGATAGACAAGGTTGCTTCTTCATGGACCCTTCATGGGTGGAGCCCTCCGTGGACTCGCGCAACCGTTACCCTTCGTGGGTTGAAGTCTCCGTCAACGTGGATGTACGATAGCACCACCTATCGGAACCACGACAAAAACATCCGTGTCTCCAATTGCGTTTGAATCCTCCAAAACTCTTCCCTTTACATTCTTGCAAGTTGCATGCTTTACTTTCTGCTGCTCATATACTCTTTGCATGCTTGCTTGTTATGTATTGTGAATGTTAAACTTGTGCCTAAACTTCACTTAAACTTAAAGAAGTTAAAAACTGCAACTTTGATACTTAGTGTCTAATCACCCCCCTCTAGACACCTCTTCTCAAGGTCCTACAAAGCCCTTCAAACAATCCCTCTCTCCTAGCCATTTTTGGTTTGGGGGCTCGACATACTGGGCCCCTTCCCTTGTGCTGTCGAGGGCTTTGAGTACTTGTACGTTGCAATCGACAAGTTCACAAAGTTGCCGTAGGTGGAAGCAGTGAGGAAGGTGACAGCGCAGTCTGCTGTTTTGCTGTGGCAAACAGAGTCATCACCGATAACGACACGCAGCTCACAAGCCGCACCTTCATGCAATACATCGAAGACCTCGGCAGCAAGGTCTGTTTCGCCTCCATGGCACACCCACGGAGCAACGACCAGGCGGAGAGGGCAAATGCTGAAGTACTGCAAGGCTTAAGGACAAAGACTTTTGACAGGTTGCACAAGAGCGAAAGGCATTGGATTGATGAGCTACCGCAGTTCTTTGGTCGATCAGAATGACGCTAAATCGAGCCACCGGCCAGACACCCTTTGCCCTGGTATATGGGGCAGAGGCAGTTCTCCCCATGGAACTCACGTATGGGTCACCTCAAGTGCTCGCTTATGACGAGCTTGAGCAAGAGCGATTGCGGCAAGATGACGCGATGCTCCTCGACGAAGATCGTCTTTGGGCGGCTGTGAGAGCAGCACGCTACCATCAAGCCTTGCGCCGCTACCATAGCCTCAAGGTTCATGCCCGAAGCTTTGAGGAAGGTGACCTTGTTTTTCGGCGCGTTCAATCGGACAAGAATTCCGAAAAGTTGACACCAAAGTGGGAAGGCCCTTATCGTGTAACACAAGTCACCAGGCTCGGCGCAGTCCGCCTGGAGATCGAAGATGCCATTCCAGTGAGCAACTCCTGGAACATTGAGCATCTTCACAAGTTTTACCCGTAAGGCGCGGTTGTCAGCCCCCCCGGAAAGCCACCCTTTTGTACAAGCCTTGCCGACAAGGCATGTAACCCTCTGTACAAACCAGCGTAGACCCTGAGCATAAATAAATGAAATGCTAGCACCCTAAGTTATAGCATGCATGCTAGGTCGAGTCTCTCCCTCGGCTAGGGTTGATAGTGCTTAGTGGCGACTAAACCCTAGCATAGAGGTCGAGTGTGCGTCTCTTTGTTCCTTTCCGTCCTCTTTGGTTCGGTGGGTACATGGACATTTTTGCTGAGCTATTTGGAAGAAAGAGAATGAGTCGACGCTCCGGTCCCGGCAAGCCAAGGTTGCCGGGGGCTGAAGACACAAGGGTCCAACCACGGCAAGCCAAGGTTGCCGGGGGCTAAAGATTTAGATAAGTCTTTTATCCCCTATTATGCATTTCCGTATGGAATTGGGACATATGAAACCTCGTTTTATTCCTAGGCCACCGTGCTCCCCCTTTTTCTTCACCCAATCTGTGGGTCAGAACTTGGTTGTAGTCACAGTGATAAGGAAGCAAACGAAGGGCCTAACCCTACTTCGCCCCTGCCTCTGCCGAAAGCGTGAGTATGATCAAATGAAGTAAGGGGGCGGCAAGGCCTATTGCCGGGCTACAATGTTTATATTAAAAATAACAAGGATTTGTTCCTTGGTATGGGCTTCGCTCACACACAAAGAACCCGACAAGCACCCTGTTTCATTAATACATCCCATACAGGTACAGTTCGTACGGAATGTGAACATGAGCAAGGGGATTACAAGTTCTAAATTTAACTAAGGCCCGTAGCCTTACAAACCAAAAAGAGATAAGATGCCCGTAATCCCTTTCTTGTCCCTCTCCCCAGGAAACGGAACAAGATGGCAGGAGGGCAAAAGGAGCGCCTAGGAGAGGTACGAGCAGCAGAACCAAGAGAACATCCCGGTGGTCGTACGGAAGAGGGCTGGTGATGATGGTGCCGGGAGAAGAGCCGAAAGATGAGGCAGCGGGCCGACAATATGCTACGAAGGCGTTGGTGCCATCATACTCCGACTTGACGGCCCGCCACCGCCTTCTTCTCCTTCTCTGGCCTTCCCACGCCAGCCTCCCAAGGAGACGACCCCGAGAAGTTCAAGGAGCTGGCGATGCAGATGATGGTGCTGCCAGCGTCGCCCAGAAGCGGTGCGCCCGACGCCTAGTCGGACCCGTCATCCTCTCACCCACCACCCTCGTCATCACTGTCGTTGTCCTCCTCGTCACTCTCGCCCGAAGAGGAGCTTTCGCCATCAGTCGAGCTCTCCGCACAGCACCCTAGCATGTGTCCTGAGCGCCCGAAGACCTTGACGGAGAGCAAATCGCTCTCCGCTAGCTTTAAGCAGAGGATGTGCCCATCCATCAAGCAATGGGCGCGTGCAAAAGTTTTCCAGCCCCGGCGAAGGAGCATCACTTGTGGGGCGGGGAACCTTGTGTTCACCCACATGTCGCCATGGCAACACCCCTTCATGTGAAGCCTCAGCCACGGTGGCTGGTCAACCTCCAGCACACTCGCGAACGCCTGAGGAAGCCAAAGGCTGTGGCACGGCAGCCCACGCAGCTGCAAGACGAACTCGAGCGCTAAGTCCCCGACATGAAAGCTTGACGAAGCAGGAGGAGATGGCGACGGAGACAAAGGCGGCGCAGGCATTCCCCTTCCACGCCCACCTCTGCCTCGACCGCCTTGCCGGCCGCGACCCCGTCCAGCGGCCCCGCCTCGAGCTGGCCTTCAACCTGGGCATCGAGCTCTTATTTGACCGTTGCGGCTCTCTGGCGGGAGGAGGACCTGGTCGCCTCCACAGAAGAACGACCGCGGCCATGACCCCTCGCCATGATCGTAGGTGAGGATGGAGACAAGGGGGAGGCGCAGGGAGATGCTTTTCCTCCTGCCCTGAGTCCCCTTTTTTATAGTTGGGAAGGGCAGTCCGAAGGACTGGCTTTGCGCCCCCAAAGAGCCCACTCGAATCCGGCTCGTTAAAGTGGTAGCGGGCGAGGCCGTTGATCGCCCTCCTCGCCCAATCGAAGGCATGTGAGTATCGGCCCGCGCACACATTCCCATGTTCCATGCGTCTGTTACCTACCCCGCGCCGTGCATGCGGCATACGTGGCGCAAGGGGCGGGCATAGTGGGAAACATGGAACGACGATTCCAAGGCAGAGAAAGTAAATGAGCAGCGGCCTTGCAGTCTTAAAGGGACATGCAAGCCGCCTCTTTACTCTTCACCGCAGGATGACACAGGCATGCTTCAGTCACCCCACGCAAGATCCCCACGTCATGCATTCAACGCGAGACGTGGGGAATCACAGCGGACGAAGGCGTTACCGCGGTAAAAATCCGCCCCGCCTGCCCGCACACCATTCTGGGCCAAGCCCAACTACGTGCCGCGCTTAAGTGTGGCCCAGGCCCGGGGGCTCCTATCGGTGTACAAAAGTAGGGGCTCTCCTTTGTACCTCTTTACTTGTGCACGGGCAGTCAGAGCCGCGCACACGGCCACACTAAGCAGGGCAGAGGAGGGAAGCCAAAAGCCACAAGACAATCAAGACAATGCCAAGATAGAAATGCAAAGAACAAGAGGGCAAGGTGGACTTCCCCGGCAAGACCCTTGCCGGGCGCGGCCCCCACAGCCTCGACAAGAGCCTTGCCGGGGCAACTTGACCAACACCTGCGGAGCATGCCACCCTTGAGCCCAAGGGCTCCAACGTCATCAACCACATTAGAACCAAGGCTCAAGAGGCACCTCCATGATGGCGTGCAGATCTTCGTGAAGATAATAAGCATGCAGGATCAGAGGAGGACCAGAACGCGAGGGCCCACAGCAAGATCCTCACCGAGGAAACCCACGAAACCTCCGTCCAAATCCTTGCCGGGGAGGACCACGATGCCACGGCAAGAACCTTGCCGGGGCCCCAGCAAGACCCTTGCCGAGGACATCAGCGGGGCCGCGGCCAGGCCCGCACCCTCCAAGACTCCACCACCGTTCCCATGCAGCTGCCAGCCCAGCCAGCCAGGCGAGCACCTTCGTGGCGATGTTCGGCCTCCAGACCAACTCAGCAAGCACCTGCGTGGTGCCATGCAACTCTTTGTGAAGACATTGCCACCGCACCAGCTCAGCAGCCTGCCAGACTACATGGCGCCGCACACCGTGCTGGCCAGGACGCGTGTCGGAGCAAGGCGAGGCGGCGACGGACGGGGTGGGCCTCACTCCCGTCCCCAATAAAGCAAGGGGACACCTAAGGGGCGCATTTAATGCGTTTTGTCCCGTAATGACGGATGATAAGCTCAACGACTATACACTTTCCTCCTCCTATGTGCCATTGTGGCATCCCCTTTTTCCTATAAAAGGAGGCACAAGGCGTACTGGAGACGGATTCGGCTCTTTTGAGCAAGTCACACACCATAGCTAGCTCAAGAACACTCCAATACACACCAAAGAAGGACTAGGGTATTACGCATCCTCGCGGCCCGAACCTGGGTAAATGATCTTTGTGCTGGCCCTTAGACCCGCTCTTTCCACAACCCCGCGCCCGCTGACCATAGTAGGGATTCCAGTGATCCCATAGGTGTCGTTCCCACCGACAACCACATTGGAAACCCACTAACCAAGTTTGATGAATTTTAGAGTATTATTGCTATATTTCCAAGATTTACTGCATTAAAAGTGAATTATGCGATTTTGCTCATTTGAACTAAGAGTGTGATGTAGTTTGGTACTGAAAATTGGCAAGAATCATTTTATGCTCCCATGTTGGTGGTGCATCCACTTGGGACAACCAAAATTTAAATTCCGAACCATTTCATACCAGAGTTCTACATTTCAAGTTTTACCCAATGTCTGTGTATAAAACACGGGCATTTTATACCCTGACTTATGCATAGACAGTGGCACCTTCCCTACTGGCCAAGGCTTGCCAGGGACCACCAAGACCAAGATTCAAGGCCTAGTTGCAAAAGATACTAGGAGAAGACCATGAAAAAGCATCAATCAACACCAAAAACAACCCTTGCCGGCAAGGCCAAGCCGGCAAGGTGAAGGACTGGCAAGCTCCGCGGCCGGGGAGCTCCCGCTAGCTGTTAGTGCTCCACCTCATCGAGCAATAGTCGCTAATCGGTGAGGTGTCGAGCATGTAGGCAGTTAGGTGAGGTTTGTCGGGCACGTGTCAGCATGCTGGAGGGAGATTGACCTTTAATGACACTCGTCTAGAAGGTGTGTCAAGTAAATTGGAGGTAGCTGGGCAAGCGGTGCAAGAACCTTGCCGGGATTCCTCCTCCATATGACACCTAACGGAGCATTTATTGTTGTTGTCCTAAGCTGGCAAAGTTAGGTATGATAGCACTGTTTGCTATCTAATCAATATATAATTACTGTTTGCCACTATGGTAACACCTTGAGCTATAAAAAGGAGGGCCATGGCAACCTTATCCAAGGATCAAATCCTTGCACAACCTGCATGTGTAGTTGCTCTCATACTCACCCAATACATAAGCAGGAATAGGGTTTTACACCTAACGATGGCACAAACTTGGGTAAAATTTCCCGTGTCTTCTATTAATTCTGCTCCTTGTGCTTGCATATTCCCTTAGCTGAACCACAAAGGGGCTAGATGGCCCCATAGATGATTGTATGCACGACATCTTCGGCGCACTAGGTAGGGGGATTGCTTGCGCAAACCTGAATCAACAGATTGTGCGTTGACTTCATAAACTTCATCACCTATTCCATCATCAATGGCCCCCAAGAAGAAGGGCATCACGATGACAATCCCTTCGCTTCCATGGTTCCCTCACACATATCTGTGGGCGGCGCAGGCGGCGTGAACACCGTGGTTGGCATGACCAGTGCAGGCGGCGCGGTTGCTTTGCCCACCATGATTGGAGCAGGGGACGGAGGCGCTGGAGATGGTCCACTTCCTCGACCCTCTAGCGAGCACAGCCACAACAACATGGGCGGTGCAAACGCGCAACTCCCACCTCCTCAATGCATCAGCGAGCGCAGTCACGACGGCAATACCGCCTGGTCTGGCGCAACCCAAGATCCTACCATTGCAGCAACACCAGCAGCGGCCAGACAAGCAGTGTCATGGCGTACACCATGACCGTCACAAGATAGACGCGATGTGACACTAGGCAGTGTTGTTGATAATACGCAGCAACACCCACACGGCAAGATGCAAGTTGATCAAATCCAGGATCCCCGGGCACCACTTCCGCCATGCCAACACGCTGCTACACATGAGCCATGGATGCAAGATCACAATGGCGCTTTAGCTGGCTCTGCTAGGAGTCGAGCGACGTCACATTCTTCGCTCCCGAACATGCCAGCAATGGCAGGGGAGGCAATGGCGCAAGCCCAGATGCTGCTAAACTCCCCTCTGACAGCAGATAGGATGGGTGAATGGAGATCTACCATCCAGCATTAAAATGGATTTGCTGAGTCGAGCAAGTCGCAGCAAGTGGAGCCCTCGTGGCGTTCGTGAACTGCACTAGTAGCTCAAACTAGTGGTCGTGTTGAAGGTGCCGCACCAACGGTACAGTCACCTCCACGGCAACAACCTCAACAGCACCAATGTTAAGAGCCATGGTAAACCCAACAAACTGCAGAGCCTGACGAGATGTTGATGGCCTCCTTAGATCCACGGGCATGGTAGGATCAACGGCAAGTGCTGCAAGACAGGCGGGTAGAGATTGCACGCACCACCATTGAATGACACCAGGAAGTGTGCCATCAACCTGACGAGTGCAACGGTCCAGTCATTGAGGAGCCTACGTCAGTTGTTGCTGGGTACTTACCTTAAGCGGTAGGATGCCTCGCTTTCACTCGTGAGTTGCGACAAGTCCGTTGGCCATCCGTCCGAATGTTAAACCAGAAGTACCAGAGAATTACTACGACAAACTAAACCTGCAAAAATTCTTAGGCATTTACACAATTGTCGTGCAAGCAGCAAGGGGAATAAATGAAAAGATCATCGCCAATTACTTTCCGTTGGCACTCAAACCCAATGTAAGGTCTTGGTTGATGAATCAGCCAGAGGACTCCATTTCTTCATGGTCAAATCTGTGCAATGAGTTTATTGGTGGCTTCGCCGGAGGCCAAAAGGGCCCTGGACGGCCAAGTGATACATCTCCAATGTATCTATAATTTTTATTGTTCCATGCTATTATATTATCTACCTTGGATGTTTTATATGCATTAATATGCTATTTTATATCATTTTTTGGGACCGACCTATTAACCTAGTGCCAAGTGTGAGTTGTTGTTTTTTCCTTGTTTTTGTATTCTACAGAAAATCAATATCAAATGGAGTCCAAACGGAAGGAAACTTTTTGAGGGTTTTTCTTGGACCAGAAGGCAACCACAACGCTATGGGAGGAGGCCAGAGGGGCCACGAGGGAGCCACAAGCTCACAAGGCGCGCCCTAGGGGGGTGCCCCCCAGGCTTGTGGGCCCCTCAAGACTCCCCTACCCCGAATCTCAGCTCCATAAATACCCAAATATTCCCCATATACTAGAGGGCACACCAAAAATACTTTTCTGCTGCCGCAAGCTTCTGCTCCTGTGAGATCCCATCTTGGGCCTTTTCTCGAACTCTGCCGGAGGGGGATTCAATCATGGAGGGCCTCTACACCAACCTTGCTGCCCTACCGATGATGCGTGAGTAGTTTACAATAGACCTATGGTTTGATAGCTAGTAGCTAAATGGCTTTGTCTCTCTCTTTGATCTTCAATACAATGTTCTCCTCGATGTTCTTGGACATCTATTTGATGTAATTTTCTTTTGCGGTACGTTTGTTGAGATCCGATGAATTGTGGATTTATGATTAGAATATATATGAATATTATTTGATTCTTCTATGAACTCTTTTAAGCGTGATTAAGATAGCTTTGTATTTCTCTCCGATCTATTAATTTGGTTTGGCCAACTAGATTGATCTTTCTTGCAATTGGAGAGGTGCTTTGTGATGGTTTCAATCCCGTGGTGTCCTCACCTAGTGACAGTAGGGGTAGCGAGGCACATATTTGTATTGTTGCCATTAAGGATAAAAAGATGGCGGTTTTACCATATTGATTGGATCTGTCCCTCTACATCATGTAATCTTGCTTAAAGAATTACTCCATTCTTGTTAACTTAATACTAGATGCATGCCGGATAGTGGTCGATGTGTGGAGTAATAGTAGTAGATGCAGAATCATTTCGGTCTACTTGTCACAGACGTGATGCCTATATTCATGATCATTGCCTTAGATATCGTCATAACTATGCGCCTTTCTATCAATTGCTCAACAGTAATTTGTTTACCCATCGTTTGTTTCTTTCAAGACAGAAGCCTCTAGTGAAACCTATCGCCCCCGGGTCTATTCTTTCCATATTATTTTCAGATCTATAAAACCAAAAACCCAAAAATACCTTGTTGCAATTTATTTATATTTACTTTATTTTGCGCTTTTTATTATCTTTTATACATATCTCTATCAGATCTCACTCTTGGTAGTGACCGTGAAGGGATTGGCAACCCCATTTTCACGTTGTGTGCAAGTGTTTTTTAGTTTGTGCAGGTGCATCTATTGGGGACTTGTGTGTTCCTCCTACTGGATTGATACCTTGGTTCTTAACTGAGGGAAATACTTATCTCTACTTTGCTGCATCACCCTTTCCTCTTCGAGGGAAAAATCAACGCAAGGTCAAGAAGTAGCACCTAGTGACTTGGAAGTGATTCCGCATAGAGCGGGAGAAAATTTGCGCAGATATATACAAAGATTCAGCCGTGTACACCGCAACATCCCGGATGTACACCCGACAGCCGTGATTGCCATGTTTCACACGAACATGCGCAATCGAAATATGCGTGAGAAGATGAACGTGCGGTTGCCAAAGACCATCAACAAGCTCTATTCTTTGGCGGAAAAGTGTGCACGTGCTGAGGAGGGGAGAAGGTGTTGGAGTACACAAGTAGGGGTGTTTATTTCCCTGACTTGTGCACGGACAAAAAGCCTCTGCCCTGATGGACAAGGCTTGGTGGGGGAATGGCTACCTCAATATAGTTGAACCCATCAGTACAAGCCCAGTCAGGTCAACGCAAGACCGTGACAGAGAAGCCGCTCTACGTAAGATAAAGGAGTAGATCAAGAAGACAAAGCCAATATACGAGACAAAGATTCCAAGGGAAGTGTCATTTGCTGGCCAGGCGAGGCTGGCAATGTCGATGTAGTAAATAAGAACAGGATCAATACATGCCAGCCGCCTCTCCAGGATGGCTGGAGAACGAAGCGCGCACCCCTCCAAGAAGGCCCAGCAAGCCCTGCCCCCGGCAGGCACATGCCAGTTACCACCTGTCACACCCACGATGTGGCTATATCTCCCACGTGTCAAAGCACGACTTAGAGGCATAACCGCATTGTGGTTTTGTCGCAAGAAGGGTCATCTTCACACAATCCCATGTAATGAGCAAGAAAGGGATAAAGAGTTGGCTTACAATCGCCACTTCACACAATGAACATAAATAAATCATACATCATTCAGAGTGCACACATATAGTCCGACTACGGACGAAGCCAAAAGAAAAGAAGATAACCCAACTGCTAGATCCCCGATCGTCCCAACTGGGCTCCACTACTGATCGTCAAGAAACAGAACATAGCAACGACCAAGATCTTCGTTGAGCTCCCATCTGAGCTCGGTTGCATCACCTGCACTGGTATCATCGGCACCTGCAACTGTTGTAATAGTATCTGGTGAGTCACGAGGACTCAGCAATCTCAAAACCTGCGAGATCAAGACTATTTAAGCTTATGGGAAAGGAAGGGGTAAAGTGGTGAGGTTGCAGCAGCGACTAAGCATGATACGGCGGCTAACATAAGCAAATAAGAGCGAGAAGAGAAGCAAACGGAACGGTCGTGAAGCTAGCAATGATCAAGAAGTGATCCTGAACTCCTAATTACGTCAAACATAACCCAAAACCGTGTTCACTTCCCGGACTCTGCCGAAAAGAGACCATCACGGCTACACACGCAGTTGATGCGTTTTAATTCATATCTGGTGTCAAGTTCTCTACAACCGGACATTAACAAATTCCTATCTGCCACATAACCGCGGGCACGGCTTTCGAAAGTTTATACCCTACAGGGGTGTCCCAACTTAGCCCATCACAAGCTCTCACGGTCAACGAAGGATATTCCTTCTCCTAGGAAGACACGATCAGACTCGGAATCCCGGTTTACAAGACATTTCGACAATGGTAAAACAAGACCAGCAAGACCACCCGACTGTGCCGACAAATCCCGATAGGAGCTGCACATATCTCGTTCTCAGGGCACACTGGATAAGCGAAGCGTACAGGTACCGATGTAATCCAAGTTGCCAAGGAATGGTCCCGCATGGTGCTCTAGTTTAGACCAACACTCGGAGGAGCACTGGCCCGGGGGGGGGGGGGTAAAATAAAGATGACCCTTGAGTCTGCAGAACCCAAGGGAAAAAGGCTTAGGTGGCAAAAGTTAAAACCAATGTTGGGCCTTGCTGGAAGAGTTTTATTCAAAGTGAACTGTCAAGGGGGTCCCATAAATCACCCAACCGCCTAAGGAACGCAAAATCAAGGAACATAACACCGGTATGACGGAAATTAGGGCGGCAAGAGTGGAACAAAACACCGGGCATAAGGCCAAGTCTTCCACCCTTTACCAAGTATATAGATGCATTAATTAAATAAGAGATATTGTGATATCCCAACATAATCCTGTCCATCATGGAGCAATCTTCAACTTCACCTGCAACTAACAACGCTATAAGAGGGGCTGAGCAAAGCGGTAACATAGCCAAGCAACGGTTTGCTAGGAAGGGTGAAAAGGTTAGAGGCTGACATGGCAATTTGGGAGGCATGGTAAAGCAAGTGATAGGTAGCGCAACATAGCGATAGAACGAAGCAACTAGCAAGCAAAGATAGAAGTGATATCAAGGGTAATGGTCATCTTGCCTGAAATCCCGCAAGGAAGAAGAACGAGTCCATGAAGAAGACAAACGGACGTAGTCGAACGAATCCTCACAACTCCGGAACGAAACCGAAGCTAACGAGAGAAGCAAACCGGAAAGAAGCAAATAACATGGTAAACACACAAGCATAATCATGTCATGATGCATAATCAAGTATGATGCATGTCCGTTTTAAAGAGGCATGACATGGCAAAGTGCAACAAACAATACTACAAATTAAGTGGAGCTCAATATGCAACGAGTTGCATATTGACGAAACACCACATCAATTATTTAGTTCTCTCTCGTTTAGGAACACAACAATATTACATGTTGTTATAAACATGGCAAGAGGTGAAACATAATTAAACTACCTATCTAGGCAAGTTTAAGTGAGACCAGAAACAACAAACAACAATTCCGATAAATCCCCACATGACATTTAGCAATTTAATGCAAACACAAATTTAAACATTTTAAATGTTGTTATCATGATGCGGATGACATATGCAAGTTTTATGCAATTTTATGAAAATGTTGACATGAGCATGATACGAGGCATTTGTCACCATGGTGGAAAGAAAGGGTGTCACGGTGAACGAATCCGAAAATGATGCCACGGCAACATCCCAGTTCCGGTAGCTCATGGAGATACAGGTGCAAAAGGAAGTAGGCGTGAGCGTGTCATGCAAGGATGGTGGGGTGCTCCCGAACTCCGGGTTCCCACGGGACGGCGGCATGGCAAACGAGGAACGTGCAAAGACAAACGGGCACGGTGCAAACACGAGCATCTCATACAACACACATTAATACACGGGCGGTCGTCTTGTCGTTATACCTTTGAAGCGTGCGTTTTCAGAGCGGTTCGGGTTCGATATGATGTAGAGGAAGTAGTCGTTCACGGGTCCTCGTGGGAAGTAGTTGTTCACGTGTCGTAGTGGGAAGTAGTGGTACACATTGTCTTGTCGAATCAACGGCAGCGGTAGTTGTACACTTGATGGTCTTCGGCGGCGGTAGTGGTACATCTTGTAGTGGAACTTGGGCGTAGTGGTACACGGCGACGGTAGTGGTACACGTTTTCGTAGATGTCCGAGGTCATCGGGCTTGCCGGTCTTGTCAACTCGAAGGGTTACTTGGCGTCCGGTGCGGTACTTGGCGAATCCCAGATGTAGAGGTACACTTGTTGAGGCGGAACTTGACAAAATCCCTCTGGAGGTAGCTGTCTGTGGTCGTACTCATGTTGACGTGCAACACAATGGTCTTGATGGATCGTAGTCGAACTTGGCGGCAGAGATTGTTGTGCTCACGAAACGGCAAAGAGACGCAGCAGCAGCGCTGCTGCTTGGGGACGTCACGATCGGTCAACACAGAGGCCGAAGATGGCAGAACGACAGCAGGTAGAGAGGGCCGATGAGAGGATGCAGGTGAGGTGGCTGTCCATGGCAGCGGAAGGGAAGCAGTAGGTGTTGGGGAACGTTGCAGAAAATTAAAATTTTTCCTACGGTTTCACCAAGATCCATCTATGAGTTCATCTAAGCAACGAGTCTAGGGAGAGAGTTTGCATCTACATACCACTTGTAGATCGCGTGCGGAAGCTTGCAAGGTGATGATGTAGTCGTACTCGACGTGATCCAAATCACCGATGACCAGCGCCGAATGGACGGCACCTCCGCGTTCAACACACGTACGGGATGGGAGACGTCTCCTCCTTCTTGATCCAGCAAGGGGGAAGGAGAGGTTGATGAAGATCCAGCAGCACGACGGCGTGGTGGTGGATGCAGGGCGTCACAGCAGCAGGGCTTCGCCGAGACTACGAGGGAGAGACGTAACAGGGGGAGGAGGAGGCGCCAGGGGCTGGTGTATGAAGTCCCTCCTCTCCCCCACTATATATAGGGGTGCCAGGGGGGCGCCGGCCCTAGTAGATGAGATCTACTAGGGGGGGCGGCGGCCTAGGGGAGGTTTCCCTCCCCCCCAAGGCACCTAGGGGTGCCTTCCACCACTAGGACTCCTCCTAGGGGGAAACCCTAGGCGCATGGGCCTATAGGGGCTGGTGCCCTTGGCCCATGATGGCCAAGGCGCACCCCCTACAGCCCATGTGGCCCCCCGGGACAGGTGGCCCCACCCGGTGGACCCCCGGGACCCTTCCGGTGGTCCCGGTACAATACCGATAACCCCGAAACTTGTCCCGATGCCCGAAATAGCACTTCCTATATATAATTCTTTACCTCCGGACCATTCCGGAACTCCTCGTGACGTCCGGGATCTCATCCGGGACTCCGAACAACATTCGGGTTTCTGCATATCCATATCTTCATAACCCTAGCGTCACCGAACCTTAAGTGTGTAGACCCTACGGGTTCGGGAGACATGCAGACATGACCGAGACGCTCTCAGTCAATAACCATCAGCGGGATCTGGATACCCATGATGGCTCCCACATGCTCCTCGATGTTGTCATCGGATGAACCACTATGTCGAGGATTCGATCAAACCCTGTATGCAATTCCCTTTGTCAATCGGTACGTTACTTGCCCGAGACTCGATCGTCGGTATCCCAATACCTTGTTCAGTCTCGTTACCGGCAAGTCACTTTACTCGTACCGTAATGCATGATCCCGTGTCCAACACCTTGGTCACATTGAGCTCAATATGATGATGCATTACCGAGTGGGCCCAGAGATACCTCTCCGTCATACGGAGTGACAAATCCCAGTCTCGATCCGTGTCAACCCAACAGCTACTTTCGGAGATACCTGTAATGCACCTTTATAGTCACCCAGTTACGTTGTGACGTTTGATACACCCAAGGCACTCTTACGGTATCCGGGAGTTACACGATCTCATGGTCGAAGGAAGAGATACTTGACACTTGCAAAGCTCTAGCAAAACGAACTACACGATCTTTTATGCTATGCTTAGGATTGGGTCTTGTCCATCACATCATTCTCCTAATGATGTGATCCCGTTATCAACGACATCCAATGTCCATAGTCAGGAAACCATGACTATCTGTTGATCACAACGAGCTGGTCAACTAGAGGCTTACCAGGGACATAGTGTGGTCTAAGTATTCACACGTGTATTACGATTTCCGGATAATACAGTTATAGCATGAATAAAAGACAATTATCATGAACAATGAAATATAATAATACTTTTATTATTGCCTCTAGGGCATATTTCCAACAGTCTCCCACTTGCACTAGAGTCACTAATCTAGTTACATTGTGATGAATTGAACACCCATAGAGTTCTGGTGTTGATCATGTTTTGCACGCGAGAGAAGTTTAGTCAGCGGATCTGTGACATTCAGATCCGTGTGCACTTTGCAAATCTCTATGTCTCCATCTTGAACATTTTCACGGATGGAGTTGAAGCGACGCTTGATGTGCCTTGTCTTCTTGTGAAACCTGGGCTCCTTGGCAAGTGCAATAGCTCCAGTGTTGTCACAAAAGAGCTTGATCGGCCCCGACGCATTGGGTATGACTCCTAGGTCGGTGATGAACTCCTTCACCCATATTGCTTCATGTGCTGCCTCCGAGGCTGCCATGTACTCCGCTTCACATGTAGATCCCGCCACGACGCTCTGCTTGCAGCTTACCAGCTTACTGCTCCACCATTCAACATATACACGTATCCGGTTTGTGACTTAGAGTCATCCAGATCTGAGTCGAAGCTAGCGTCGACGTAACCCTTTACGATGAGCTCTTCGTCTCCTCCATAAACGAGAAACATGTCCTTTGTCCTTTTCAGGTACTTCAGGATATTCTTGACCGCTGTCCAGTGTTCCTTGCCGGGATTACTTTGGTATCTTGCTACCAAACTTACGGCAAGGTTTACATCGGGTCTGGTACACAGCATGGCATACATAATAGATCCTATGGCTGAAGCATAGGGGATGCCACTCATCTCTTCTTTATCTTTTGCCGTGGTCGGTGACTGAGCTGAGCTCAGTCTCATACCTTGTAACATAGGCAAGAACCCCTTCTTGGACTGATCCATTCTGAATCTCTTCAAAATCTTATCAAGGTATGTGCTTTGTGAAAGACCTATGAGGCGTCTCGATCTATCTCTATAGATCTTGATGCCTAATATATAAGCAGCTTCTCCAAGGTCCTTCATTGAAAAACACTTATTCAAGTAGGCCTTAATGCTGTCCAAAAATTCTATATTATTTCCCATCAGGAGTATGTCATCTACATATAATATGAGAAATGCTACAGAGCTCCCACTCACTTTCTTGTAAACGCAGGCTTCTCCATAAGTCTGCATAAACCCAAACGCTTTGATCATCTCATCAAAGCGAATGTTCCAACTCCGAGATGCTTGCACCAGTCCATAAATGGATCGCTGGAGCTTGCATACTTTGTTAGCGTTCCGAGGATCGACAAAACCTTCCGGCTGCATCATGTACAGTTCTTCCTTAAGATGCCCGTTAAGGAATGTTGTTTTGACGTCCATCTGCCATATCTCATAATCATAGTATGCGGCAATTGCTAACATGATTCGGACGGACTTTAGCTTCGCTACGGGAGAGAATGTCTCGTCGTAGTCAATCCCTTGAACCTGTCGATAACCCTTAGCGACAAGTTGAGCTTTATAGATGGTAACATTACCATCCGCGTCCGTCTTCTTCTTAAAGATCCATTTGTTTTCTATCGCTCGCCGATCATCGGGCAAGTCTGTCAAAGTCCATACTTTGTTTTCATACATGGATTCTATCTCGGATTTCATGGCTTCAAGCCATTTGTTGGAATCCGGGCCCGCCATTGCTTCTTCATAGTTTGAAGGTTCATTGTTGTCTAACAACATGATTTCCAGGACAGGGTTGCCGTACCACTCTGGTGCGGAACATGTCCTTGTGGACCTACGAAGTTCAGCAGTAACTTGATCCGAAGTACCTTGATCATTATCATGGATTTCCTCTTCAGTTGGTGTGGGCATCACAGGAACGGTTTCCTGTGCTGCGTCACTATCCCGCTCAAGAGGTAGTACTTCATCGAGTTCTACTTTCCTCCCACTTACTTCTTTCGAGAGAAACTCTTTTTCCAGAAAGCATCCGTTCTTGGCAACAAAGATCTTGCCTTCGGATCTTAAGTAGAAGGTATACCCTACAGTTTCCTTAGGGTATCCTATGAATACGCATTTTTTCGACTTGGGTTCGAGCTTTTCAGGTTGAAGTTTCTTGACATAAGCTTCGCATCCCCAAACTTTTAGAAACGACAGCTTAGGTTTCTTTCCAAACCATAATTCATACGGTGTCGTCTCAACGGATTTAGATGGTGCCCTATTTAAAGTGAATGTAGCTGTCTCTAGAGCGTATCCCCAAAATGATAGCGGTAAATCGGTAAGAGACATCATAGACCGCACCATATCCAATAGAGTGCGATTACGATGTTCGGACACACCGTTTCGCTGAGGTGTTCCAGGCGGCGTGAGCTGTGAAACGATTCCACATTTCTTTAAGTGTGTACCAAATTCGTGACTTAAGTATTCTCCTCCACGATCTGATCGTAAGAATTTTATCTTTCGGTCACGTTGATTCTCCACCTCATTCTGAAATTCCTTGAACTTTTCAAAGGTCTCAGACTTGTGTTTCATTAAGTAGACATACCCATATCTACTCAAGTCATCTGTGAGAGTGAGAACATAACGATATCCTCCGCGAGCCTCAACGCTCATTGGACCGCACACATCGGTATGTATGATTTCCAACAAGTTGGTTGCTCACTCCATTGTTCCGGAGAATGGAGTCTTGGTCATTTTGCCCAAGAGGCATGGTTCGCACGTGTCAAACGATTCATAATCAAGAGACTCTAAAAGTCCATCGGCATGGAGCTTCTTCATGCGCTTGACACCAATGTGACCAAGGCGGCAGTGCCACAAGTATGTGGGACTATCGTTATCAACTTTAAATCTTTTGGCATCTACACTATGAACATGTGTAATATTACGCTCGAGATTCATTAAGAATAAACCATTGACCATCGGAGCATGACCATAAAACATATCTCTCATATAAATCGAACAACCATTATTCTCAGACTTAAATGAGTAGCCATCTCGTATTAAACGAGATCCTGACACAATGTTCATGCTCAAACTTGGCACTAAATAACAATTATTAAGGTTCAAAACTAATCCCGTAGGTAAATGTAGAGGCAGCGTGCCGACGGCGATCACATCGACTCTGGAACCATTCCCGACGCGCATCGTCACCTCGTCCTTCGCCAGTCTCCGTTTATTCCGCAGCTCCTGCTGTGAGTTACAAATATGAGCAACGGCACCGGTATCAAATACCCAGGAGTTACTACGAGTACTGGTAAGGTACACATCAATCACATGTATATCAAATATACCTTTGGTGTTGCCGGCCTTCTTATCCGCTAAGTATTTGGGGCAGTTCCGCTTCCAGTGACCCTTCCCCTTGCAATAAAAGCACTCAGTCTCAGGCTTGGGTCCATTCTTTGACTTCTTCCCGGTAACTGGCTTACCAGGCGCGGCAACATCTTTGCCGTCCTTCTTGAAGTTCTTCTTACCCTTGCCCTTCTTGAACTTAGTGGTCTTATTGACCATCAACACTTGATGTTCTTTCTTGATTTCAGCCTCTGCTGACTTCAGCATCGAGAACACTTCAGGAATGGTCTTTTCCATTCCCTACATGTTGTAGTTCATCACAAAGCTCTTGTAGCCTGGTGGGAGCGACTGGAGGATTCTGTCAATGACCGCCTCATCTGGGAGGTTAATGTTCAGCTAGGTCATACGGTTGTGCAACCCAGACATCTTCAGGATGTGCTCACTGACAGAACTGTTTTCCTCCATCTTACAACTGTAGAACTTGTCGGAGACATCATATCTCTCGACCCGGGCATGAGCTTGGAAAACTAGTTTCAGCTCTTCGAACATCTCATATGCTCCGTGATGCTCAAAACGCTTTTGGAGCCCCGGTTCTAAGCTGTAAAGCATGCCGCACTGAACGAGGGAGTAATCATCAGCGCGAGACTGCCAAGCATTCATAATGTCTTGGTTCTCTGGGACGGGAGCGTCACCTAGCGGTCCTTCTAGGACATATTGTTTCCTGGCAGCTATGAGGATGATCCTCAGGTTCCGGACCCAGTCCGTATAGTTGCTGCCATCATCTTTCAGCTTGGTTTTCTCTAGGAACGCGTTGAAGTTCATGTTGACATTAGCGTTGGCCATTGATCTACAAGACATATTTGCAAAGGTTTTAGACTAAGTTCATGATAATAAAGTTCTAATCAAATTATGAACTCCCACTTAGATTAGACATCCCTCTAGTCATCTAAGTGATACACGATCCGAGTCGACTAGCCCGTGTCCGATCATCACGTGAGACGGACTAGTCATCGTCGGTGAACATTTTCATGTTGATTGTATCTTCCATACGACTCGTGTTCGACCTTTCGGTCTCCGTGTTCCGAGGCCATGTCTGCACATGCTAGGCTCGTCAAGTTAACCCTAAGTGTTTTCGCTGTGTAAAACTGTCTTACACCCGTTGTATGTGAACGTAAGAATCCATCACACCCGATCATCACGTGGTGCTTAGAAACGACGAACTGTAGCAACGGTGCACAGTTAGGGGAGAACACTTCTTGAAATTTTATAAGGGATCATCTTATTTACTACCGTCGTCCTAAGTAAACAAGATGCATAATACATAATAAACATCACATGCAATTATATAGTTGTGACATGATATGGCCAATATCATATAGCTCCGTTGATCTTCATCTTCGGGGCTCCATGATCATCTTGTCACCGGCTTGACACCATGATCTCCATCATCATGATCTCCATCATCGTGTCTTCATGAAGTTGTCACGCCAACGACTACTTCTACTTCTATGACTAACGTTTAGCAATAAAGTAAAGTAGTTTACATGACGTTATTCAATGACACGCAGGTCATACAAACAAAATAATGACAACTCCTATGGCTCCTGCCGGTTGTCATACTCATCGACATGCAAGTCGTGAATCCTATTACAAAGAACATGATCTCATACATCACAATTCATCATTCATCACAACTTCTGGCCATATCACATCACATGATCAATCGCTGCAAAAACAAGTTAGACGTCCTCTAATTGTTGTTGCATCTTTTACGTGGCTGCAATTGGGTTCTAGCAAGAACGTTTTCTTACCTACGAATCACCACAACGTGATTTTGTCAACTTCTATTTACCCTTCATAAGGGCCCTGTTCATCGATTCCGCTCCAACTAAGGTGGGAGAGACAGACACCCGCCAGCCACCTTATGCAACTTGTGCATGTCAGTCGGTGGAACCGGTCTCACGTAAGTGTACGTGTAAGGTTGGTCCGGGCCGCTTCATCCCACAATACCGTTGAGCAAGAAAAGACTAGTAGAGGCAAGTAAGATGACAAAATCCACGCCCACAACAAAGTTGTGTTCTACTCGTGCAAAGAGAACTACACATAGACCTAGCTCATGATGCCACTGTTGGGGAACGTTGCAGAAAATTAAAATTTTTCCTACGGTTTCACCAAGATCCATCTATGAGTTCATCTAAGCAACGAGTCTAGGGAGAGAGTTTGCATCTACATACCACTTGTAGATCGCGTGCGGAAGCTTGCAAGGTGATGATGTAGTCGTACTCGACGTGATCCAAATCACCGATGACCAGCGCTGAACGGACGGCACCTCCGCGTTCAACACACATACGGGACGGGAGACGTCTCCTCCTTCTTGATCCAGCAAGGGGGAAGGAGAGGTTGATGAAGATCCAGCAGCACGACGGCGTGGTGGTGGATGCAGGGCGTCACAGCAGCAGGGCTTCGCCGAGACTACGAGGGAGAGACGTAACGGGGGGAGGAGGAGGCGCCAGGGGCTGGTGTATGAAGTCCCTCCTCTCCCCCACTATATATAGGGGTGCCAGGGGGGCGCCGGCCCTAGTAGATGAGATCTACTAGGGGGGGCGGCGGCCTAGGGGAGGTTTCCCTCCCCCCCAAGGCACCTAGGGGTGCCTTCCACCACTAGGACTCCTCCTAGGGGAAACCCTAGGCGCATGGGCCTATAGGGGCTGGTGCCCTTGGCCCATGATGGCCAAGGCGCACCCCCTACAGCCCATGTGGCCCCCCGGGACAGGTGGCCCCACCCGGTGGACCCCCGGGACCCTTCCGGTGGTCCCGGTACAATACCGATAACCCCGAAACTTGTCCCGATGCCCGAAATAGCACTTCCTATATATAATTCTTTACCTCCGGACCATTCCGGAACTCCTCGTGACGTCCGGGATCTCATCCGGGACTCCGAACAACATTCGGGTTTCTGCATATCCATATCTTCGTAACCCTAGCGTCACCAAACCTTAAGTGTGTAGACCCTACGGGTTCGGGAGACATGCAGACATGACCGAGACGCTCTCAGTCAATAACCATCAGCGGGATCTGGATACCCATGATGGATCCCACATGCTCCTCGATGTTGTCATCGGATGAACCACTATGTCGAGGATTCGATCAAACCCTGTATGCAATTCCCTTTGTCAATCGGTACGTTACTTGCCCGAGACTCGATCGTCGGTATCCCAATACCTTGTTCAGTCTCGTTACCGGCAAGTCAATTTACTCGTACCGTAATGCATGATCCCGTGTCCAACACCTTGGTCACATTGAGCTCAATATGATGATGCATTACCGAGTGGGCCCAGAGATACCTCTCCGTCATACGGAGTGACAAATCCCAGTCTCGATCCGTGTCAACCCAACAACTACTTTCGGAGATACCTGTAATGCACCTTTATAGTCACCCAGTTACGTTGTGACGTTTGATACACCCAAGGCACTCTTACGGTATCCGGGAGTTACACGATCTCATGGTCGAAGGAAGAGATACTTGACACTTGCAAAGCTCTAGCAAAACGAACTACACGATCTTTTATGCTATGCTTAGGATTGGGTCTTGTCCATCACATCATTCTCCTAATGATGTGATCCCGTTATCAACGACATCCAATGTCCATAGTCAGGAAACCATGACTATCTGTTGATCACAACGAGCTGGTCAACTAGAGGCTTACCAGGGACATAGTGTGGTCTAAGTATTCACACGTGTATTACGATTTCCGGATAATACAGTTATAGCATGAATAAAAGACAATTATCATGAACAATGAAATATAATAATACTTTTATTATTGCCTCTAGGGCATATTTCCAACAGTAGGCTGGACCATGCTGCAGCGGACGAGGGACTCCGGGACGGCATGAAGGTCGAGGATGATGTGCTCGAGGCAGCGCTGGAGCATGGCGGCGCGGCGGCCGGACGAAGCAGGGAGGCGCGATGGAGGTCGCCGGTGCGGAGAAGTCGCAGGCGAGGTGCAGACGTAGCAGAGGAGATGAGGCGGCGCTTGGGGCTCGGGGTCGCGGGGAAGGAGCAGCTCCGGTGCTGCGGCGCCGGAGACGGCAGGGGAGCGACGTCCTGGGGCAGCGCGGCGAGGCGAATCCTGGCGGCAGCGAGCGGGCTCCGGTGGCCGGCTGGAGGTGGAGGCACGAGGCGGTGGCGTGGTGGAGAGGCGATGCGAGGAGAGGAGGGGGAGACGAGTGAGAGGAAGGAGATGGGATCGAGAGGAGTTGAGGCAGGAGGCGGTGGAAGGGAACGAGGAGGAGGGATCGAGAGATGGGGATCGGGCTCTTTGGGGGCTAGGGTTAGGAGCGGGGCGCGGCTGGGCCTTGGGCTTAGAGCAAAAGAAGTGGGCCGGGGAGAAGGAAGGAAGAGGCCGACCCAGTTGGAGATTGTTGAACTTATCTCCACTGTTCAGAAAAGAAAAGGATGGAGAGGAAGAGGAAGATAAAAGAAAATATTTGAGGGTCCAAATATTTTCTAATTGAGCTGAAAATTTACAAGTAGCCACTCAGCATATTACCAAAGTGCCACAACTTGAAATGGGCCATGCAGAGAAAAGATCATGGATGCAAAATAGTTTAGAAACGAGAGAGATTTATAAAGCAAGTTTGTTATGATCAATTCCAAATAATGGAATATTTATAATAGCTCCATAAATATTAGGAGGGTATGTTATAAAGAGAAATCACCATGTGAATTCCCTCGATTTAAATAGATCAAAAGATCTATGCAATTTATTTAGTTGAGGTTTTAAAAATTAAATGACATGATGGCATGATGACATGATGCAATCCAAATGATGCTAAGAAGAATGCAACAAACAAATACATCGCACGTCGAAACTCGGAATAGCTGGAAGTCTTATGGAGCGTCGGTCTCGGGGCGTTACAACACTCCACCACTACAAGAAGATCTTGTCCCAAGATCTAGGACGACACCGGAGAGAAATGGAAGAGGAAGAGAAGAGGTAAAACTAAGTTGCTTCTTCGACAAAAGAGTGAAACCAAAGAACCTTGAGAGGTTGAAAAGCTATAAATGACGAGTACAATGGACAAGAAGGAATTGGAACCACTCTAATTGAAACGAGATAAACAAGGATCAAGGAGGAACAAATTCGGACAACACTCCGGTTGAAAAGAGATGCAAGACTTGATAAGATGAAAAGAACTTGAAGAGATGACACAACACTTTGGTTAAATGGATAAGCACGAAAATAAACATGATCTTGACAAAACGAGGAGATGGGTGAAGAGAGCAACATCACAATGCCTCCGAAACAAAGAATAGAAGATAGATCATTGGAATAACAGATGGAGGATAAAATGCCAACTTCTGCCACAAATGAACTTGGAAAGCAAACTTGCAAAGAAGGATTGAACGGAGTTGTTGGAAAATCAACAACGAAAAACAGAAGCTTGTAGTGGGCTTATGGGAACATCTCAACACTTGAGGTGAAATTCTGCCACTAACGAAAAACAGTTGCTTGCTTGCGATCAAAGAAGAGATGAAAACTGCTTTTGCCGAGAGGATAGGAGAAAACTTGGATCATTGATAAGCACCACAATACAACATTCCTTAGGGAAGTCTTTAGGTGAAATCTATACCAAGATAACTCCAACGAAGAGATTGATGGATTTAAAATACCTCATTCTTGACAACATGTGAATCGCGAAACATGGATGGAAATTGTCAAGAATGATATAACACCACCTGAAAAGATAAGGTAGAAAGAATTGCACTTTGGAATGCACGATAAAGAATGCTTGAACTCCTCCAACAAAACATGTGTTGGGCACCATGTTTAGTTTTTAGAGTATAGCTTGGCGGATCATAACTTCAAGAGAAATCTTGAAGAACAATTGAAGAATGAAAAGAATCCTTGACGAATCACCATGTTGAGCCTTCGTGAGAACTTCGGTAAAAAGAGAATGATAGAAAGAAAGAGAAGTGAAAAACACAAGGTGAATCCTTGCAATGATTTAGATGGAGCTTCGCGACGAGATAATGCGGAGAACTTTTAACTCCGGAAAAGAAAAGATGAAGCATCTCGAACCGAGAAAAATGACATGATGAACAACTCTGGAAAGAAGAAACTAGATCACTTGGGTGAAACAATAATAAGAATTACGTTATGCATATCCTTCAGCAATTTAAATTGATGACAAGCAACGGATTTGGCACACTACTTATTCTCGTAGAAAGGATTAAGATAGATATGGCGCAAACTTGAGAAGGTATAGATGGAACCACCGGTGGGATTTCGAAACAATGAATGAATTGATATGATAACAAAGGAAGTGAAATCTTGAACGAACCACCATAAGGATAGAATATGAAAGTAACAAAGGCACAAATCACCGGGAAGAATTGGAAAACGAATGAAGATACTTGAGGGGATTTAGATACAAGAGAACGAAGATATCATGAACTGATTAGAGGATATTTGGACGATGCACCCGAAGAATTGGATAACGAGAGCTGAAAGCTGAGAATGAATAATTCTGAGACGATTGGCTCCAGAGAATGAAACTGAAAAGACTCCTGAATTGCTCCGGATGGGTGAAAAGAATTCTCACAATCGAAAGCAATTATGAGAGGATGGCATCAAGCTAGAACCATGAATCTTCAAGAGAATGGACCAAGATTTAAGAGAAATCCTTCTTCGGTCTTCAAATGCTGAGAATGATGACGAGAACCACCAAAATTATTGAGGCACTTCGGAACAAAGAAGAATAGAAATGATGAACCAACGATGAAAATATTTTGAAAGCAATCTTGGAGAAAGAATATGACTGATGAAAATTCATTCTTACATCAAACTTTGAAATGAATTTGGGAATAGCTCCGGGAAAATTAGGAGAGTCAGGAAAGATCCTGGGAAAAGACCTGTGGGTTAGGGCCCACTCAAAAGAAAACACTGTTGAACAATTGATTGAAATGGGGGATTGCGCCGGTTGAATTAAATGGCTTGAATGAGATAACAACCTCAAAATAAATTGAATGGATTGAGAATGGGAACACAAATCTTCCAAGATATCTTCCACACTCCGGATATGAACTGGGCAAGGTGAATAAATAAGAGATCCTTGGATAAGAAATTCACATGGGAAGATATGTGAAACAAAAGGAAGAGATATGATCAAAACCGAAGCTTGAAATTAATCCATCGGAGAAGAATACGAGAATGAAGAATGATGAACTTGAAGCTCGTGAGCATCTTCACAAGGGATCACCGGATAAGAACATTGATTGAAAAGATTGAAGAGACTTCACATGAATAAATGGATACTTGATTAAGAAATCTGAGTCCTTTAAGAAAAAGGGTGGGAGGGCGGGAAAACAAAGACAACTTGGGATGAACGAAACAAACACCGTTGAGAAAACTTAGAATTGATCTTGCGGATGGGGAGAATGATGGGATCATCTCGAAGAGAAGCGCACCGGTTGGAAAAGAATTAACATGACGACCTCGATGATCAAGAAGGATTAGTATTCACATAGCAATATGAGAAAACCATTTAGGAAAGGTATGGATTCAACATTTGACTTTGAAGCAACTCGAATACCACAAATAAAACAAAAGAAAGGATTTAGCTTGCAGAATAAGCTGAAACAAATACATATGATAGAGATTTAACCAATCCCATATCATGCATCTGTCGGAAAGATATTCTAGGAGCTACTTGAATTCCCACCTATAAAACTCCTGAAACTTTCTGGTTATGCAATCTGGTGTTGGGGATACAGGGGAAGCAATATATATCTCACCCAAAACTAACAATCCCTACATCCAGCCGTATCCATCCATCAACACATAACCAAGAAACCTTCGGAAATCGTGTACCTCAACCTTCGAAAAGCATCTGTTATACAAGCTATGGCAATACTCTCGAACTCCCGCCCCAGTACTGGGTGGCGTCGAGGTTATCTCACCAACAACTGCATAAAAGAGATTTTCGATGTTGGCAAAACTCAGGTATTCCAGAACTGCAACGATAAAATTGTGATGACAACACCTCGGAGCTCAACTCCTCGGGTCACTACCACATAAAAGACAGGAGGCACCAAGAACAATGTTCTCATCACAAAACCATCGGAACGATTCCAAGATATCCGCGTGATCCTAAAAAAAATTAGTGAAATTTGAGGAGAGGAAAGTCAAAACATCTACGTCAGGAGACCTCACCAGAGCGACGAAGGGACTGAGGAGTAAAAAGAATCCTACTCTCTGATATATATAATCCTAAGACTCAAAACATTTTTTTCTAGAATCAACAACGCCAGCAAACAATCAAGCAGCGGGCACCTAAGTCGGGGATGGCTCTGATTACCAACTTGTCACACCCACGATGCGGCTATATCTCCCACGTGTCGAAGCACGACTTAGAGGCATAACCGCATTGTGGTTTTATCGCAAGAAGGGTCATCTTCACACAATCCCATGTAATGAGCAAGAAAGGGATAAAGAGTTGGCTTACAATCGCCACTTCACACAATGAACATAAATAAATCATACATCATTCAGAGTGCACACATATAGTCCGACTACGGACGAAGCCAAAAGAAAAGAAGATAACCCAACTGCTAGATCCCCGATCGTCCCAACTGGGCTCCACTACTGATCATCAAGAAACAAAACATAGCAACGACCAAGATCTTTGTTGAGCTCCCATCTAAGCTCGGTTGCATCACCTGCACTGGTATCATCAGCACCTGCAACTGTTGTAATAGTATCTGGTGAGTCACGAGGACTCAGCAATCTCAAAACCCGCGAGATCAAGACTATTTAAGCTTATGGGAAAGGAAGGGGTAAAGTGGTGAGGTTGCAGCAGCGACTAAGCATGATATGGTGGCTAACATACGCAAATAAGAGCGAGAAGAGAAGCAAACGGAATGGTCGTGAAGCTAGCAATGATCAAGAAGTGATCCTGAACTCCTACTTACGTCAAACATAACCCAAAACCGTGTTCACTTCTCGGACTCTGCCGAAAAGAGACCATCACGGCTACACACGCGGTTGATGCGTTTTAATTCATATCTGGTGTCAAGTTCTCTACAACCGGACATTAACAAATTCCTATCTGCCACATAACCGCGGGCACGGCTTTCGAATGTTTATACCCTGCAGGGGTGTCCCAACTTAGCCCATCACAAGCTCTCACGGTCAACGAAGGATATTCCTTCTCCCAGGAAGACCCGATCAGACTTGGAATCCCGGTTTACAAGACATTTCGACAATGGTAAAACAAGACCAGCAAGACCACCCGACTGTGCCGACAAATCCCGATAGGAGCTGCACATATCTCGTTCTCAGGGCACACCGGATAAGCGAAGCGTACAGGTACCGACGTAATCCAAGTTGCCAAGGAATGGTCCCACACCATGCTCTAGTTTGGACCAACACTCGGAGGAGCACTGGCCCGGGGGGGGGGGTAAAATAAAGATGACCCTTGAGTCTGCAAAACCCAAGGGAAAAAGGCTTAGGTGGCAAAAGTTAAAACCAATGTTGGGCCTGCTGGAAGAGTTTTATTCAAAGCGAACTGTCAAGGGGGTCCCATAAATCACCCAACCGCATAAGGAACGCAAAATCAAGGAACATAACACCGGTATGACGGAAACTAGGGCGGCAAGAGTGGAACAAAACACCAGGCATAAGGCCGAGTCTTCCACCCTTTACCAAGTATATAGATGCATTAATTAAATAAGAGATATTGTGATATCCCAACATAATCCTGTCCATCATGGAGCAATCTTCAACTTCACCTGCAACTAACAATGCTATAAGAGGGGCTGATCAAAGCGGTAACATAGCCAAGCAACGGTTTGCTAGGAAGGGTGAAAAGGTTAGAGGCTGACATGGCAATTTGGGAGGCATGGTAAAGCAAGTGATAGGTAGTGCAACATAGCGATAGAACGAAGCAACTAGCAAGCAAAGATAGAAGTGATATCAAGGGTAATGGTCATCTTGCCTGAAATCCCGCAAGGAAGAAGAACGAGTCCATGAAGAAGACAAACAGACGTAGTCGAACGAATCCTCACAACTCCAGAACGAAACCGAAGCTAACGAGGGAAGCAAACGGGAAAGAAGCAAACAACATGGTAAACACACAAACATAATCATGGCATGATGCACAATCAAGTATGATGCATGTCCGATTTAAAGAGGCATGGCATGGCAAAGTGCAACAAACAATACTACAAATTAAGTGGAGCTCAATATGCAATGAATTATTTAGTTCTCTCTCGTTTAGGAACACAACAATATTACATGTTGTTATAAACATGGCAAGAGGTGAAACATAATTAAACTACCTATCTAGGCTAGTTTAAGTGAGACCGGAAACAACAAACAACAATTCCGGTAAATCCCCACATGGCATTTAGCAATTTAATGCAAACACAAATTTAAACATTTTAAATGTTGCTATCATGATGCGGATAACATATGCAAGTTTTATGCAATTTTATGAAAATGTTGACATGAGCATGATACGAGGCATTTGTCACCGTGGTGGAAAGAAAGGGTGTCATGATGAACGAATCCGAAAATGATGCCACGGCAACATCCCGGTTCCGGTAGCTCACGGAGATACCGGTGCAAAAGGAAGTGGGCGTGAGCGTGTCATGCAAGGATGGTGGGGTGCTCCCGAATTCCGGGTTCCCACGGGACGGCGGCATGGCAAACGAGGAACGTGCAAAGAAAAACGGGCACGGTGCAAACGCGAGCATCTCATACAACACACATTCATACATGGGCGGTCGTCTCGTCGTTATACCTTTGAAGCGTGCGTTTTCGGAGCGGTTCGGGTTCGATACGATGTAGAGGAAGTAGTCGTTCACGGGTCATCGTGGGAAGTAGTTGTTCACGTGTCGTAGTGGGAAGTAGTGGTACACATTGTCTTGTCGAATCAACGGCGGCGGTAGTTGTACACTTGACGGTCTTCGGCGGCGGTAGTGGTACATCTTGTAGTGGAACTTGGGCGTAGTGGTACATGGCGACGGTAGTGGTACACGTTTTCGTAGATGTCCGAGGTCGTCGGGCTTGCCGGTTTTGTCAACTTGAAGGGGTACTTGGCATCCGGTGCGGTACTTGGCAAATCCCAAACGTAGAGGTACACTTGTTGAGGCGGAACTTGACAAAATCCCTCTGGAGGTAGCTGTCTGTGGTCGTACTCATGTTGACGTGCAACACAATGGTCTTGATGGATCGTAGTCTGGCGGCAGAGATTGCTGTGCTCATGAAACGGTAAAGAGACGCAGCAGCAGCGCTGCTGCTCGGGGACGTCGTGGTCGGTCAACGCAGAGGCCGAAGATGGCAGAATGACAGCAGGCAGAGAGGGCCGACGAGAGGATGCAGACGAGGTGGTTGTCCATGGCAGCGGAAGGGAAGCAGTAGGCTGGACCGTGCAGCAGCGGACGAGGGACTCCGGGACGGCATGAAGGTCGAGGATGATGTGCTCGAGGCAGCGCTGGAGCATGGCGGCGCGGCGGCCGGACGAAGCAGGGAGGCGCGATGGAGGTTGCCGGTGCGGAGAAGTCGCAGGCGAGGTGCAGATGTAGCAGAGGAGACGAGGCGGCGCTTGGGGCTCGGGGTCGCGGGGAAGGAGCAGCTCCAGTGCTGCGGCGCCGGAGACGGCAGGGGAGCGACGTCCTGGGGCAGCGCGGCGAGGCGAAGCCCGGCGGCAGCGAGCGGGCTCCGGTGGCCGGCTGGAGGTGGAGGCGCGAGGCGGTGGCGCAGTGGAGAGGCGACGCGAGGATAGGAGGGGGAGACGAGCGAGAGGAAGGAGATGGGATCAAGAGGAGTCGAGGCAGGAGGCGGCAGAAGGGAACGAAGAGGAGGGATCGAGAGATGGGGATCGGGCTCTCTGGGGGCTAGGGTTAGGAGCGGGGCGCGGCTGGGCCTTGGGCTTAGAGCAAAAGAAGTGGGTCGGGGAGAAGGAAGGAAGAGGCCGACCCAGTTGGAGATTGTTGAACTTATCTCCACTGTTCAGAAAATAAAAGGATGGAGAGGAAGAGGAAGATAAAAGAAAATATTTGAGGGTCCAAATATTTTCTAACTGAGCTGAAAATTAACAAGTAGCCACTCGGCATATTACCAAAGTGCCACAACTTGAAATGGGCCATGCAGAGAAAAGATCATGGATGCAAAATAGTTTAGAAACGAGAGGGATTTATAAAGCAAGTTTGTTATGATCAATTCCAAATAATGGAATATTTATAATAGCTCCATAAATATTAGGAGGATATGTTATAAAGAGAAATCACCATGTGAATTCCCTCGATTTAAATAGATCAAAAGATCTATGCAATTTATTTAGTTGAGGTTTTAAAAATTAAATGACATGATGGCATGATGACATGATGCAATCCAAATGATGCTAAGAAGAATGCAACAAACAAATACATCGCACGTCGAAACTCGGAATAGTTGGAAGTCTTCTGGAGCGTTGGTCTCGGGGCGTTACACCATCGCTCCACCACATCATGATGCCAGTAACTTATCGATGTGGCGTCGAGGCCCCCAGGCGGCTAAGTGGCTCTCACTAAGAACGTGGTGGTTTGCTAGAAGACGGATCATAGCGGTTTGACACCCGTCCAAGGGCGTGTCAAGATGATAAGTAGAAGCTGGCTAAGCAACGATATAAGCTTGCCAGGGATGGATCCCTACATGCCACCTAAGGATGCATTTATTGCATTTTGACATAGGTGCCAGAGTTAGATATGATAGCACTTTTGGCTATCTAATCACAAGATAATGTCTGTTTTGCCACTCTAGTTACCCCTTGAGCTATAAAAGGAGGCCCAAGGAAGCCTTGACAAGGGATTCAGACCTTCTCACACGTGTACTCGTGTAGCAGCTCTCCCTGAGGACACCTCGCCGAGTTTTGGGCGCTGCGTGTTGTGGTGTTCCTCTATCCAATCCACCAAAGTAGGAGTAGGGTTTTACACTTCTCAGCAGCCTGAACCTGGGTAGAAACCACAAGAGTCTAGTCGTCGTGCTGCTTCATGGACTCCGATCTTTGTGTAAGGCGATCTCCCCTCTGCCGAACCACAAGGGGCCCATGGCCCCTGAGGGAGTCCCGGACTAGGGGGTGTCCGGATAGCCGAACTATCATCATCGGCCGGACTCCAAGACTATGAAGATACAAGATTGAAAACTTCGTCCCGTGTCCGGATGGGACTTTCCTTGGCGTGGAAGGCAAGCTTGGCGATACGGATATGTAGATCTCCTACCATTGTAACCGACTTTGTGTAACCCTAGCCCTCTCCGGTGTCTATATAAACCGGATGGCTTTAGTCCATAGGACGAACAACAATCATACAATAGGCTAGCTTCTAGGGTTTAGCCTCCTTGATCTCGTGGTAGATCCACTCTTGTAACACACATCATCAATATTAATCAAGCAGGACATAGGGTTTTACCTCCATCAAGAGGGCCCGAACCTGGGTAAAACATCGTGTCCCTTGTCTCCTGTTACCATCCGCCTAGACGCACAGTTCGGGACCCCCTACCCGAGATCCGCCGTTTTTGAGACCTACATTGGTGCTTTAATTGAGAGTTCCTCTGTGCCTTCACCATCAGGAAGGATGCCTTTTCCCGTCTTTAAAGACGGCACCGTCGTCAAGGGAGCTTTGGCCACCGGCCAGACTATCCAGCTAGGCGGTTTTCTTATGACCGCCTGTTCGGCCACCGCTCCGACAATGACCTCTCAGGTCATCAAAAGCGATCTTCACGTCAGCTCGGAATTCGCCGAGCAGCTAGATTGATTGAGCTCTCCTCCGTAAACGAGCTCTTGGATCACATCGCCGCCCTGGGAGTCGCTACCGACTACGATCAGATTGGGCTTAAAACCGATCTGAGAGAAATTAACTCTCCCCAGGTTACCCACCATGTTGTTGTGGTAGAGGAACAATGCGGCGACTCTTCTTCTATGTTAAAAACCAACTATGTCCAGATTCCCGATCCCTCCATGCCGGATTCCCGCGGAGGGACGGACGTTAATCAAATACTGAACCTAAAGTCAGGCATCAGACCAGATTTGTTGGAAAGCGTCCAGCAAACCAAGCTTCCGAATCCGGAAGCTTCTTGGCCTTTGAGCCTCAGATCGGGCGGGGTTCCGAACTTGATTCCACCCGCCCACCCAAACATAAGCGATCTATCTCAAATACGGCAAGAGCCCGATGAAACAGTACATCATTACTGGGCCAGATTCCTCCTGGTTATGAACAGGATAAAGGACTGCCGTGAAGAAAGCGCGATTTCAATCTTCTGCAACAATTGCACGGACAAGGGAATCATAAACGCCATCAGTCGTCATGAAGTTACACGCTTCGCCGACCTAGCGACCATTGTACAAAAATACTGCGCGATGGAGAGTGCCTGGAAAACCGAAACTAGGTTTTGGGACAATCCGGCCCTGAATACAACCCCAGTCCAAAATAAAAGGGTGCGTCATACTCAAGCACCTGGGTTAAAAACTGAAAAGCAAAAACCCCCTAAAGGGTACGGAACCGTACTGGAGGGATGGCTCAACGGACCCTGCAAAATCCACAGTACGGAGGGCGCCACTCCAACACATAGCCTTTGAGCATGTTGGATATTACGGCAGGTGGCCAAAAGTAGCGAAGGCTTTTTAGCCCCAGGCAATCAGCCCAGCAGCACCAGTACGGTATTAACAGTCTTCGAGACTTTCGCATCAAATAACATGCGGAAACGAACAATCCGCAGCCTCGTCGAAGTCTACCAAGTAGCAACAACAAATCCATGGAGTGACACGGCTATCACCTTCAATGCCAGCGACGAACCTAAATTCCGAACAGCTAGAGCACCAACCGCATTGGTCCTCAGTCCGATAGTGGACGGCTTTCGTCTTACCAAGGTACTCATGGATGGCGGCAGCGGATTAAACCTCATCTACGAAGAAACCCTTCAAAAATGGAAATTGATTGGAGCCGCATCGAGCGGAGCAGCACAACCTTCAGGGGGAATAATCCCTAGTCGAGAAGTACGCTGCACAGGAAAAATCACACTAGATGTAGTGTTCGGCTCGCCGGACAATTGCAGGTCCGAAGAGGTCACGTTCCAAGTGGCCCCATTCGGCAGCGGATATCACGCCTTGTTAGGGCGAGAGGCATTCACAATCTTCCAAGCTATACCCCATTACGGGTACATGAAGCTCAAAATGCCCGGACCCAATGGAATAATCACTCTCGCCAGTGATCCAGATACAGCACTCCGCGCTGAAAATAAGACAACCGCACTGGCCCTAGAGGCATTATCCGAAGCCCTAGCGGCAGAGGAATTAACTGCGCTGCGCTCCACGGTGGATAGGGACGATGTGATACTCGATAAGAGGTCCAAGTCCACCTCTTTTAAACCAGCAGACGAAATAGTCAAATTTCAGGTCCATCCAACGGACCCCACAAAGACGACATCCATTGGGGCACAATTAAATCTTGATGTAGAAGCCGCACTACGAGAATTCCTTCGGGAAAATTGGGACATTTTTGCCTGGCACCCTTCAGACATGCCAGGAATCCCACGCAGGCTGGCAGAGCACAGCCTAAATATCCTAAAAGGATTCAAGCCAGTCAAACAAGCTCTTCGGCGATTTTCCGAACCCAGAAGACAGGCAATGGGAGAGGAGCTAGCCAAACTCTTAGAAGCCGGATTCATCAGAGATATCAAACATCCGGACTATCTAGCCAACCTAGTAATGGTACCAAAACAGGACAAATCCTGGCACCTCTGCGTCGATTTCAAAGACCTTAACAAGGCCTGTCCAAAGGACCCTTTCCCTCTCCCTCGCATCGACCAAATCATCGATGCTACCGCAGGGCACGATTCATTGTGCTTCCTCGATGCATACTCCGGATACCATCAAAACAAGATGGCGGAAAAAGACCAGGCCGCAACGGCATTCATTACTCCATATGGGCCATTCTGCTTCAACACAATGCCCTTCGGACTCAAAAACACCGACGCAACATATCAACGCATGATTCAGACATGTCTGGCTACCCAGATAGGCAAAACAGTAGAGGCATACGTAGACGATGTGGTCGTCAAGACCAAACACGTCGAAACTCTAGTAGACGACTTGAGGGTGACATTTGACAACCTCTGAGCATATGACATTAAGCTCAACCCGGAAAAATGTGTCTTCGGAGTACCAGCCGGAAAGCTTTTGGGCTTCATTATATCCGGTAGAGGAATTGAAGCAAACCCAGCCAAGATCCAAGCTCTGTCACAATTGGATATACCAAAAGACCTCATGCAAATACAAAAACTAACTGGGTGTGTAGCGGCTCTAAGCCGCTTCATCTCCCGTTTGGGAGAAAAGGCTCTGCCCCTCTATCGCCTCCTCCGGCGCACCGAACACTTCGAATGGACGGATGCCGCCACGGCCGGACTCGAGGAAATCAAGGCCATACTGGCAACAAATCCGGTCCTGGCCGCGCCCAACTTGGGCGAACCTATGTTATTATATATCGTAGCAACACATCAAGTTGTCAGCGCGGTACTCGTCGTCGAACGAGAAATAGAAGGGCACAGATTCCCTCTTCAAAAACCAGTGTACTACTTATCCACTGTCTTAACTCCATGCAAGTCCCGGTACCCACATTATCAAAAGATAGCGCATGCGGTGTTCATGGCATCCCGGAAGCTGCGACACTACTTTCAAGAGTGTTCCATAACGGTGGCCTCCGAAGTACCTCTCAACGATGTTATAAACAATCGCGACGCAACGGGCAGGATTGCAAAATGGGCCATTGAGCTCTTACCATTTGACATAACCTACAAACCACGGCGAGCTATAAAGTCGCAAGTCCTGGCTGACTTTGTCGCCGAATGGACCAGAGCCGAACTCTCTAAAGAGTACGTCGTGTACTCCAATTGGATCATGCATTTCGACGGATCCAAAATGTTGGTTGGCTTGGGGGCTGGCGTCGTCTTGACGTCCCCAACTGGAGACACAACCCAATACATACTTCAAATAATGTACATGGACTCCAACAACGCAGCCGAATACGAGGCCCTTCTACACGGCCTCCGGATGGCAATATCCATGGGCATTCAACGCCTAGAGGTGCGTGGGGATTCAAACCTCGCAATATCCCAAGTAAATGGAGACTTTGACGCCAAAGATCCGAAAATGGCAGCTTACCGCAACACCGTCCTAAAAATGTCAGCTCGGTTCAAAGGACTCGAATTCCATCATGTAGCCCGGGATAATAACCAGGCAGCAGACGTGTTAGCACGCATCGGCGCAAAACATGACGCCGTCCCTCCAAACATCTTCCTGGAACGGCTCTTTAAGCCATCCGTATTATGGGAAGAGGAGTCCGGAAATAACAATCCGGAGCTAGCTGCATCACCTAACTCAGACAATTCTGACACAATCGGCGGCTCAGCCAATGAAATAACACCTTCAGCCCACGAAATAATGGCAGTAATTGCCCCGTGGACGGAACCATTCCTAGCCTACTTAATTAGGCAGGAACTTCCCGAAGACCAAAACGAGGCCCGCTGCATAGTTCGGCGATCTAAAGCCTACAAGGTCCATGAGGGAGAACTTTATAAGAAAAGCACAACCGGAGTCCTTCAAAGGTGTATCTCCGAAGAGGAGGGGTGAAATCTCCTGGCTGAAATTCACGCCGGACTCGGCGGGCACCACGCCGCAGCCCGGGCCCTTGTAGGCAAGGCCTTCCGTACAGGATTTTATTGGCCAACCGCCCGGGCAGATGCTCAGGACTTAGTCCAACGATGCATCGGTTGCCAGCTCTTTGCTAATCAGAGCCACATGCCACCCACCGCCCTCAAAACTATACCCATCACCTGGCCATTCGCGGTCTGGGGGCTTGACATGGTTGGACCCCTTAAAGGGGGAACCCACAAGCACAAATACTTATTGGTCATGGTGGACAAATTCACCAAATGGATTGAAGCCAAGCTGGTTAAAACGGCAGAATCCGGACCTGTGATAGACTTCATATCCGGGGTAGTACACCGTTTTGGCGTCCCCCATAGCATCATCACTGATAACGGCACGAATTTCACGGCCGACAAGGTTAAACTCTGGTGCAAAAACATGGGCATCAAGATCGACTACGCTTCAGTCTATCACCCCCAAACTAACGGTCAAGTCGAGCGAGCAAATGGTCTAATCATGAGCGGCATCAAACCCAGACTAGTGCGGTCCCTCAAGGAATCTAACACGCACTGGGTAGAGGAGCTCGACTCCGTACTATGGGGGCTGCGGACCACGCCAAACCGAACTACCGGATTCACACCATTTTTCATGGTGTACGGCGCAGAGGCAGTTCTGCCCTGTGATATAATTCATGACTCACCTCGCGTGCGCATGTATGAAGAAAGAGAAGCCGAGCTGGATCGGCAGGACAGTTTGGACGCCTTAGAGGAGGAGCGGGACGTGGCAAAAGCTCGTTCCGCATTTTATCAACAGCAGGCTTGAAGATATCAAAGCAGAGAAGTACGGGCCAAAGCTTACAATGTTGGCGAACTTGTTCTACGCCTGCCGGACAAGAAAAAGGACAAACTTAAGCCCAAGTGGGAAGGTCCCTTCATCATCGACCAAGTCCTGACCGGCGGAGCATACCGTCTATGTAACGCATCTGACAACCGACTCGAGCCGAACCCATGGAACGCAGACCGTCTCCGAAGATTCTACGCCTAACGCCGGACTCAGAGTTCGTCTCACTCCTCCGTCCACCTTTTTACATTTTCACTGTCTCTTGTCCCCCTCCTTCTTCCCACTTTTTTTTTCAATACCCTTGATAGGCTGATTTGCGCATTGTTCGCACACACTTGATGTGCTCCTAGCACTCATTATACCTGGGGGCTTCTTTAACAGAAGCTTATTTATATGGGCTTCATGCCCAACACATGTGTCATACTTCCGCATGTACCTTTTATTCACCATTATATGCATTGATATGACTTAAGTTTTGGCCAAGCTGGGTTGCCTGGCTCCTGTGCTTACCCCTACGTTCCCGTTTGTTCGGCTAGGAGGTAAAGGGAGCACCTCTACGATTGTTACTGCCGGGTAAGCCGAATGTGTACCTCAGACTGGGTGAAGCCGAAAGCTAGCGTTCTTAAGAGAATATTCGGTCGGTGACTTGAAAGATGATTTATTACTTACTTATTTATTTGCCCCCCAGATGCTTTTTCTGCTATTTTTGCAGTCAGGACATGCACTTTAGGGCATGCCTCCTAGGGAAAGGAACCCTTAACGAAACTATTCTCCCTGGAAGATGTTTCTTACTGACCATGTAATATAACATAGCTAGTTGGACACTTGTCTGATAAAGCAATTATGACCCCGACGCCTTGTCTCCACGCATGCCCCGGTTCTTCTATAACCGTAAGGGTATTCGGACACACTCCGGACTGATGGGTCCCGAGGTTGAAGCAAAAAGGTCCGCAAAGACAAACGATCTACAATCCGGCTAGAAGGCATTTTACATGTCATTTCAAATTACATCGTCAAACTGACTGATTGTATTCCTCTTCAATCCCATCTAACAGGCTGTCTAATTTACAGTCCTGTTGGGAATATTTCGCGGCCAATTCTACTTGGCCGTACATCAAGCTCACAGGGATCTCCTTCCCATCAGGCCCCGCAGGTCCGACCTCGGCCATGTGGTTTGGGTCAGCCTTCGGGTATCGCGTCTTCACCATGGCCCAGGCCTCCCTGGCGCCTTGACGGCAGGCCGATATCTTCCATAGACGGAGGCGTCGCCATGCTCCCTGAAGCTTCTCAGCAAGCCCTCCAAGGCCCTCGGGTAGGGAGACGGAAGGCCATAAAGCCTGAACGACGCCACTCATCGCCTGCCGAACACGTTCGAGCAATTGCACCAGCTCGGGAAGTTGGTCACCCGTTGAACCAGGCATTTCCTCCGCAGGGCGACCTGTGAGCACACCTAAAGACACATTTCTGTCAATCGACTTCCTCGCCGAATTCTTCTTTTCAAAGGAATTTGCTCAAGCACTTACTATAAATGCCACGACGAAGCCGATGATTCTCCTTCACGGAGCCAGACAGCTGGGCCCGAACACCTTTCAGCTCTTCTCCTAGCTGGGTGTGGGCATCTTGGAGCTTGTTTCTCTCCTGCTGCATCTTCATAAGCACCCTCTCGCCGGCCTTTAGCTGACGCAGTAGCTGTTGCTTGTCCGGATCTAGTCCGGCGCCCTCTGCAATATTATTGTCAGATTTACGCACACGCCGCACTTTGTTAACTACTTATCTTTTCGAAGTACGTATTACCAGCGGGGGTCTCTGTGGCTCCCCCTGTGGTGGCTAGTGCGGCCTCAAGTTGGGCCTTGCACTCTTGGAGCTCCTGGGACAGGTGGGTATTCTTCTCTGTAAGATCCTGCATAATAAATGATCCTTAAATCAGTTATTTTAACTATTTTAAGTCTCGGGGGCTACTAGCATATATAACTATTAAAATTACTTACCCGTATGTCCTTCACATACTGCTCCGTGGCTCTGGTTAAACCATCTTGAGCAGCACGGAGGTGCGCGTTTCCCGCATCAAAGGCATTCAACGCCTCTGGGGAGAAACACGCGTCACGAAGAACTGTCCGGCGACGCCTGTGATTCATGGCGCTCTCCACCTCAGACCGGGTGGCGGGCAGCCTGTCGGCATCCTCCGTCGGAGGAGCATCCAGCTCTTGCCTTGTGTTCGCCTCCACTTCCGGACCACGCGATGGAGCATGCCTGGCGGAGGCTTGATTGGCAACCTCTCCGGACACTGTCCGGCGAGCGCTCTTTCTCCTGGAAAAAGTTATGAGCATTAATATACCTCCTAGGGATCCTTCCCTTAAAAACAACGGTGCGCTGTACCGTTGCGGCAATGTTTTGATTCGCGTCGCACTCCTCTTCCGCCTGCTGGGCCGAACTGATCCTTGCTGGTCAGCCGCCGCAGGTTCAGCTTCCCGCCTTAAAGGCACCTCCTGCGATGCACCATCAGTATAGGATGGTCAGAGTTGAGCACGGATCAAATGATGGTGTCATGACCTCGGTCGTAGTCACCTGGGAGGCCGAAAACAAACCGGGGTAGTCAGCCGTAATGGCGACTAGGGCATTGTCCATGCTAAGTTGGTGGAACACCCCGTCAATCAGCTCCACCTTTATGTCCGGATCCTCTGTGGCGGTCGGATCAAGGGATCGTTCCGGATCCTCGGGCTGTGGAGTTAGGCTTCGTATGCCCTCCACGTCCCGGCGCAGCTCCTGCGTCGAAATCACAAAGTAAGATACTTGACTTTGGAAGTATGGATCGGGTAGATAAATGTCCGCTTACCCAGCTCTGAGGGTTGTTCATGGAAAATCCGTTCAATGGATTCATGCGGAGAAAGTCCTCCTCCTCCCCCTTGTACAAGCCGGACAGGATCTTTGCCAGATCGGCTGCCGAGCTCGGCCCTCTGCGGCCATGACGGGTGGCGTCGTCTTCCCCGTTGAAATCCCACATAGGGTGGCCCCTATATTGGAGTGGTTGCACCCCTCGCATAATGCACGTGGCCATGATTCCGATCATGGTCAATCCGTAGTGGGCCAGTAACCTAATCCGGCCCATTAGATAATGGACGCTCCCATCATCCTCCCGTTGAGGGCTCCGCGGGCGCCAACTCAGGCGTTTCTTCAAAGGAGCATTGCTGAACTCTGGGAGGCCGATCCGAACTGGATCCGACAGAGGGGCGTCCTCCATGTAGAACCATTCCGAAGGCCAGTCTTCGGACGCCTTCTTCGGGGTGCCGGATAGATATCCGGTCCCGGCGATGCGCCATATTTCGGCTCCGCCCACTTGATATATTGACCCCTCATAAGAATGGGGTACAAGGCAAAACAATCTCTTCCACATCGCAAAATGAGGCTCGATGCCCAGGAACAGCTCGCAAAGAGCTACAAAGCCCGCGATGTGCAAAATCGAGGCAGGTGTGAGGTGGTGAAGCTGGAGTCCGTAGAACTCCAGGAGCCCCCGGAGAAACGGATGTATGGGAAATCCGAGTCCCCTTATTAGATAAGGGACGAAGCATACCCGCTCTCCTTTGGAAGGGTTGGGGACGCTCTCCGCCTGCTTTCCACCCTTGAAGGTGGCTAGTCCGGCTCGAACCGGAACCATAAAAGCTGGGGGAAGATATCCCTCGGTTTGGAGCACCACTAGCTCGCTGTGTGGAACTGAGCATCTCCCCCAATCTCCTGGCTTAGGGCTGGGAGCGCGAGAGGAGGAGCCGCGTCGAATATCCATGATAGAATGGATTTTTGTCAGAGGCGCTTCGATGAGAACTTGCGGATGGAGGATGGTGTGAGCTGGATCCAGGTCCTCGCCTCTCTTATAGGTGGCTCGTTCGCACGGCTAGGGGGTAAAATGTAAAAATACCCTAGCTTTTCGCATTCATACGACACGTGGAAGAAGGCCATTATTGGGCGTAGAAGCCAAGGAGCGCAACATTTATAAGGAAGCCGGACACTATTCGACAAGAACATGAAGTTTGAAGGACAACCCGCCTTGCAACGCCGAAGACAATATACGCGCCGGACTCGTCATCGCTGAAGACCGGTTCGGGGGCTACTGAGGGAGTCCCGGACTAGGGGGTGTCCGGATAGCCGAACTATCATCATCAGCCGGACTCCAAGACTATGAAGATACAAGATTGAAGACTTCGTCCCGTGTCCGGATGGGACTTTCCTTGGCGATATGGATATGTAGATCTCCTACCATTGTAACCGACTTTGTGTAACCCTAGCCCTCTCCGGTGTCTATATAAACCGGATGGCTTTAGTCCATAGGACGAACAACAATCATACCATAGGGTAGCTTCTAGGGTTTAGCCTCCTTGATCTCGTGGTAGATCCACTCTTGTAACACACATCATCAATATTAATCAAGCAGGACGTAGGGTTTTACCTCCATCAAGAGGGCCCGAACCTGGGTAAAACATCGTGTCCCTTGTCTCCTGTTACCATCCGCCTAGACGCACAGTTCGGGACCCCCTACCCGAGATCCGCCGGTTTTGACACCGACAGCCCCACAGGTGATTGTGTCCACCCACGACATCTTTGGCGTGCAAGGTAGGGGGAATCGCTTGCACGAACCCAAAGTTGTTAACATTGCATCAATCTTCATCATCACCTTCTTCTTCCATGGCTTCGAAGAAGAGGAGCAATGCTACTCCTTAGCCTCCTTCTTTCGAGACTCCATCGCATGTTTCCGCCGCAACATCGGCGACGGCGAGAGCGAGGGGCGTCGGCACCACGGTTGGCACGGCTGGCATGGATAGCACGGCCGCCATGTCATCCATGGTTGGAAGGAGAGAGGGGCCGAGAAGCCGCGCCATCCCTCTCGCGATTCTTGATCGAGCACACCTAATCCCAAGAGGTGCCGCTCACTCTGACGGGCAAGAGAACGGTGCGTACTTGGCCTCCTTTTCCCACCTTGCTCAATAATGACCGGGTCGCGTAGCGGCGATGCCTCCGGCGTTGTTAAGCCCGCATGAGGTTCGGTCCTGCATTTATCCCATCAAGGGTAAATCCTGAGCTAAATGCTAGTGTGAATCCATCAGTTGGCACCCCCGACAAGCAAGCCACGGCAAGGCCCTGTGCGCCAACGTGTCTTTCATGTTGGTTGTTGAGGGATCATTGGAAGTAAGGGAAAGAAGCGAGGGACCAATTTTTCCCTTTTCCATGATGTTTCATTTGTCGCGAATGTTTACGTTGACCCCTTGGCCCATGCCAAGGTTGAGCACGTGACTAACGGACCACCTAGTTCCTCCATTTTGTTCCTTCCTGTTTTCCCCTCCTTTCAGGGAGAACGTGGATATATGTTCGTAATTTTGCCGGGAGACACGAAGAGGAGGGACTACCACAGGTGGAAGGGGGGATGCTATGCGTATGCAAATATGCACCCCGGCAGGAGGGAAGCATGAACAAAAACTAAGTGGGCATGTTTGTGAACTTTCCTAGATCTCGCACTTGCACATCCATCGAACAACCAAGGTTTCGTATGGCAAGTTTTCTGCGTGATGGAATCTTATGGTATTTGTTTGCGCCCTTGCTTTATTTCGAGTCCGCTCAACAAAGCAGGTGACAACATCAAAGTCCATTAAGGAAAATCCCACTGGCAGTGTGTCTTTGCTAGCAAAATGCTAAGGACCCGTTCCTCAAAAGCAATCGCGGGAACATGTTGTTGGCGGGCAACCAAAGTACGACGAAATTAACCATACGAATATCGATGAAGAAACGAAAGGGGATGGCGTGCGCTCGCATATAAACATCAGTTCAACAAGCATTAAAGCGGAAACAGTACTGGACCTAATATGGGATACATGTTGTGTCTTAGTAGAGGGCAGCACGGCACCAAGGTGACCTAAGGATGGGTTCGGCGACCTCCCTGGACTCTTGGGACTGAGAGGACCCTGTCAGCAAGGGGGGCAATCTTCTCTGCAGCGGCAAAGACGTCGCCACCTAGCAGAAACTTCTTGAAGACATCGGAGAGGTCAAGGTTCGGGTGGAAGAAGGAGAGGTTGCTCAAGAACAGGAAGAGAGCATCGTGAACAAGGTACCGGGATTTGTCGGTGAAGCAGGCGGCCCTGTCGTCTTCATACATCTTCAACCATTCGATCAAGCCTTTATAGAAGAGCGTCAACTTGATACTTGGAACTTCATGCTTGCTGACGGAAAGGCCCAACTCTTCATGTCCATGTTTGCAATCTGAACAATGAGGTGTTCGGCGATATCAACCATGCTCTTGATCCAGAGGTCGCGCTGCTGAATTTGGTTTTCCAGCTTGTCTTCTGCGTCATTTTCAAGATTTCTGGCCTTGGTCAAATCCGTATGTCACATCCCTAGCTTCTGGTACTGCCTAGTGTTTGCGTATTGCTTGCATCATGTTTAACTTTCAATTAAACTTGAAATGGGGAATGACCAAACCATAGCACCTCACTAATCCTCTTAGGCTTAATTAAAAAATATTTTTCAATGATCCCAAAATGCTCTAAGAAAAGTTCATGATTTCTGGTTAAGGTGGAAACCTCTACCAAAAATGATGAATATATTTTTAGGTCATTTTTGGATATTTTTTTGATGTAACACAAAAGTATTTGAATTGGAGTCGTTTAAATGCTATATATATATCTCTTAAGTGGTCCAAATATTCTGAAGTTATTTGTGGAGCTCTGGAATAATTCAGTTAGCCTCCAAAATAATTTTCAGAATTATATGAAATGATTTAGTTCCTAAACTAAATTAGAACAAAGAAAAAATAATAGAAAAGAAAAAACATGAGAGGAGAAGACTTTACCTGGCGCTCACCTGGCAGCCCACCTGGCCCAACTCCTATTCTGGCCTAGCCCACCAGGGGCATAGCCATCCTCCTCATCTTGCCAGTAGGCAGAGGGGAAGCAGTGCACGGCGCCCGCGCGCGCCGGCATGCAGATGCCTGCCTGGCCCTCCCGAGGCCTTGTCCTTGTGCCGCTGAGATGCCCTCGACCCCCTCGACCGCTATCCTCTCTCTCTGCTTGCTCTAGCTCTTCCCCTCTCTCGATTTGGAGCACCACCGAGAGCCACCGGAGGGCGCCGCCGTCGCATCCATAGCCACGGCACACCCCAGGCTTTGCCGATGGGTCATATATCACCGCCGGACTCTGCTTCATCGCCAAGATGATGCACACGGCCGGAGAAGGCCACAGACGATCGTAACATTGCCATCTTCGTCCTCTGCCCGACGACCACCGTCGTCCGATTCGCGCCTTCCAGAGCTTCCCCGACCTTGCCGTTTTTTCTGTTGGAATCTTCGTGAGCTCCTCTTCCTCCCGCTTCCTTCCAATAGCTCACGCTCGTTCCCTAGCATGCCCTTCTCCCATGGCCGTGAGCTCGCCACCGCCATGGCCGACGAGCTCGTCGTTGCCGAGCCCCCCTGACCTGCGCCTCTGTCCATCTTGCTCCTCGAGCGCCGTAGATGCCGCCCAGCTACCCAGTTCGCTCGCCCGCAAGCTACAGCCCCACGCACGAGCTAGCCCGAGTGCCGCTGCCACCTGAGCTCGCTGTCGCTGCCGCTAGAGCCCACCTTCGCACCTACCGCAGCCACCACTCAACGCGTCGCGTCGCGCTGAGCACGTAGAGCCCAACCCTGCTTGCTTCCATCGCAAGAGTCGCCGAAACGGCGAACGCCGATGCGCTCTGCTCACTTTGGCAGTTAGTCGTCGGGTTAGTTGACGTGGCAGGATTAGCTTAGGTGCTAATCACCCAGTTAATCAACCCCAAGTTAATGACATGTGGGACCCGTGCTGTTAGTGACACGGTTAAAGTTAAAAAAACCCTGTTAACCCCATGAGTCGATGACAGGTAGGCCCCACAAGTCATATTTGACTTTAGTCAATGCTGATGTCACAGTGTCGTAGTGCTGATGCAGTAATACATTTCTGGTTTTAAATAAACCAGAAAATTCCAGAAAATAGTTAAAACTTCTAAAAATTCATAGAAATTCAACCGTAACTCCAAATAAAAAGATCTATATATGAAAAATGATCAGAAAAATCCAATCTATCCATCTATACAATTTTCATGCATGACAAACCAACTTATACCTACTGTATAAGTGAAAACATGATAATGGCATTTTAAATGCTTAATATGGAGTTTCATATGAACCCTTGGATCATATGGACTTCATTTAAATTGTTGCTAGATGCATTAGGGAAAATCTTAGCATTATTGACATATCGTAATCATGCATCATATTGTTGCATTGCATTGATTGTGTTCGTTCTCTGTTGCTGGTGTTTGTCCCCTCTTAGTAGACGTTGTTCTGGCGATGAGTTCGATGACACCGATGAAGAACTATACTATCTTCAGAAGTGCCAGGCAAGCAAAACCCCCTTGTTCATTCTGATACGATCCCACTTCTCGCTCCTGCTCTCTTTTACTGCATTAGGACAACAATGATTCATCTGTTACATGTTGCGGTAGTTGAACCCTTTTTCCTCTGCATGGCCTGTCATTGCCACAGTAAATAGATGAAACCCACTAGCATGAGTAGGATTTGTTTGAGCCCTGATGTGCCTACTCATTCATACTTGTTTGTCATGCCTGCTACTGCTTAGAGTTGAGATAGTTTTGATTCATCGGGGATGAATTGGAATGGTGATGAACATGTCCTACTGTGTGTGAGCTAGCTGTGTGAACACGATTTGGTAAATGTATCGATGAGAGGCCATGTAGGAGTACATGGTGGGTTGTTTCATTGGAACCATCCTTAGGAACTGAGATCTGTGTATGTGATTTAAGATCAGCTACTACCATGCATTATGCCCGAAACCAATGGACCCTCTCGAGTTATTAACCCCCCATGTCCTCTGTCCGGGAGTTGCAATTAGTTTCCGGTGTTTGTAGTATGCTGGAGGCCATGCGCAGCGCTGACCCGAGGGGTGGACTGTGATGTGGTAGGCACCTGGCATGGTGTACCAGGATGCCCGTTTGGTGCCTCAAGAACCCTGCACACATCATTCGGGGTCATATGTGGCAACCTCGGCCGGACTCCCTGCGGATGGAACCTGAATAGGCGATAAACCTGGACTAGGGACTTGTGTGGTTAGTCAGGTCATGGCTGACACCCTCGCCAGGCTTTCCCTTGAAGGTTGACGAGATACATGGTGTGTACATGGCGGTAAGTGGCGAGAGCATGTGTGAAGAAGTACACCCCTATAGGGTTAGCATCATCTATTCGAATAGCCGCGTCCATGGTAAAGGACTACTTGGTTGCCTATACAGTTAATAGACAAGTGAAAGTGGATACTCTAAAATGCGCAAGATAAGCGTGAGTGCTATGGATGGCATTCTCGTAGGGAGACGTGGGTGGATCCATAGTTGTGTATTGATATGGTGAATATGTGGACTCGTGTGCGCCACCGCAAAAGAGATACTTGTAGTCGTAGTTCAGGATAGCCACTGAGTCAAAGATGGCTTGCTGCAGTTAAACTCCACCACCCCCTTTGTTGATACTGACGCATACGTAGCTAGTTCTAATGAAAGTCTTTCTAAGTACATTTGTACTCACGTTTTCTTAATTTATGTTTTGCAGAGAGAGACCTCAGTCTCACTAGTAGTTCCGCGTGGACTTCGATGTTTAGCTTGATACCTCAGCTACGATCTTGTACCCTCGGAAGGATCATGTAGATAGTCAGGCTTCTCGGCCCTTTTCATTTGTAGTTGTCTGTATTCAGACATGCTATGCTTCTGTTGTTTGTATGCTCTGAATGTTGGGTCATGTGACCCATGTTTGTAATAATTGGCTCCTCGGAGCCTACTGAATAAATACTTTGAGTGGTAGAGTCATGTTGTGATGACATGTTGTTTTTGCACATATCGAGCATATTGTGTGTATGATTATTGAAATGCTTGGTATGTGTGGGATCCGACAACCTAGTTGTTTATTCTTGGTAGCCTCTCTTACCGGGAAATGTCTCCTAGTGCTTCCACTGAGGCCTGGTAGCTTACTACTGCTCCGCCCTTAGGCTGGCCGGCATGTGTCCTTCTTCATTCTTGTGCCTGTCCCTTCGGGGAAATGTCACACGTTGTTCCTTTAAGTCCTTGTAGCTTGCTACAACTTGGGTTCATACATTGTTGATTGACACGTTCGTTGCTGGGTCATGTATGCATGTTCCTTTAAGTTACCACCACCTCGGGTTTACGAACAGACATGTCAGCCCGGGTTCCTTGTCATATGGATGCTAGCGGCACTAACATATATGTGAGCCAAAAGGCGCAAACAGTCTCGGGCCAGGTAAGGTGGCACCCATGGGAATACTGTGCGTGAGGCCACAAAGTGATATGATGTGTTACATGCTAGATCAGTGTGACTTAGGATCAGGGTCCTGACAGCTTTTGTATCAGAGCCTGACTACCTATAGTATTACCAAGCCAAACTGGTCGAAGTTGAGTCTAGAAATTCTTTAGTTACATAAGGGAATTGATTGTGGATGGGAACATAAGGCTCTTTTTACTCCTTTACCTTATGCCTTCTGATATGATTCATATTATCTTTCCTACGGGGTTAAGGAACTAGGTTTTCTCTTCTTTCTATCAGGATCACGTGTTACTAATCCGTAGACTTATAGGATTGATGGATTCAAGCGTCAATTCAGTTCCTACTATCTCCATGTGTTGACAGTTGATCTCGAAACCTTGATATTATGATGATCGAGTGGTTATGCCACCATTTTGCAGGATGTCTCAAATTTTTTCGAGCATTTACAACCGTTATGCTGTCCGAGTCATCCCAGGTTTCTAAACAATCTGATGCATTTGCAAAATCCTTTCCCTCTATTTTTGATGTCTTTTGTGCCAGATTAACCACACTAATTGGTGAGTTGAGGTACTCTGTTGCCTCGACATATATGTCGGAGCTATTATTATGACCCTAGGTATCTTAGAGTATCACGTAGTAACCTAGCCATATTTTGTATTCCCAGTGTGTTGATTCTGGCCATCATTCTCGAAAGCATCCCGTGATGCCACTTAGCAGTAGGTATTGTACTTCTGGTTTTTGAGCTCGAGATTCAGTCTACTCCTTCATGTTGATAGCATTTGCTAGTTCCTTTAGGATATTAGTAACATTTGCGATAGTCCTCGAGGTCCATGGTATTTCCTTCTTCCAAATACCATGAACTGCTTATGGCAGAAGTTCTGGAACCAAAAGATCACCACAAGAGTGCTCTCGATGAGTTCCACATTCTATATTGTGACTCTGCCAGTCCTACCTCTCTGCATGGGTTATCCGGAAGAAACCTGTCAAACTTGGTTCGACATACTAATCTATGCATCCACAACTCAGAAAAACATACGTTCCTTTGAGTTATTTCTCTTTAGTTGTTTCTGACCTTCATCTTCCAACCGAAAGTCAGGAGTAGTAGTGCATTCGTGTTCATCGATGCCCTTTACTCCTGTGTTCCATCAATTCATTCTATCTCGGAATGACTAGGAGAAACAAACTATAGTACCTCATCCATATCCAGGATTGGGTCAAAGCAGTTGTATTCAACAGATCAAAATGCCAATCCAGCTTTTGTTCTGTTCTACCTTGGAGTATTACTATCTTTTATATCAAGAATATCATAGGAAATGCACACCATCCTATGAACTCTTGATACAGTGATACTTCTCGCCATCATTATTCATTCCTCGGTCCCCGTGCTGTTGCAAACGGAATCCCGACAGGTGAACTATGATGTGTGAAATCAATACTCCTAGCAACTTCGTTGCTTGGTAGTTAATGGACAACAATATCATTCTTAGTGTGTTGGTTCTTGAATTATCATTCTAACACTGATCGTGCTACCTAATCCTTATTTCTTGGTGCACTCATAGATCAATGAGTTAGGATTGTGTCAACCCCTTGCTTATTTGATCACATCGTCTTGCCTTGAAAGCAAGATTGCTCGAGCTTAATAACATATCGGTGGTTCGTGATTTTCCGAACATCTTCTGGGAAGTATCACCAGGATGTTCCCTGACTGTTATGTTGAGCTCGTGATCAAGTTGGTTTCTTGTAACCACCCCTTCTCCAAGAATCTGTGTTGCATACCCCTGAGCTAGTTGGCTAAGCTAAACTACAACTTGGAGAGTTGGAAGATAAAAACTTAATCTACTTAGTTCACCTCAAAGGGATATATTGAGTGTGTGTGTGGAAGAAAGATGATATCTTCGTCGATCGATCCTCGTGATAAATTGTCGGTGCTATTGTCTTATCCAATCCTTGATTTCAGTATGGGCTATCGTCAAATCAAATCTGAACCAATGATGTTCATAATGTTGTCTTACTCGTGGTTGATCCCTCAAGAATACACCATTATATCTTTTGGTCTGACCAATGCTATCATCTTGTTCACATAATTGTGGTATTCCATCTATACGGAAACCTCGGTGACTTGTTGTTGAGCCCATCAATACCATTTTGTCTCATCCATGATTCATGTCGAACATCCAGCTAGTGTTAGAAACTTCTGCAAGCATTATCTTCATGTCCTGTTCATGAAGCATATGTTGGATGAAAGAAGTGACTTCCTCTGATTCACGTGCATTTGTTGCAAGTTGCCGCCGTGAGTTTGAGAAAGATTGTGTTTGTTTCCTCTAGAATCGTCCCTAGTTAGTCATGCCTATGTGCAAAGTAGTCTATGGTTTGATAGGTTGGCCGCCTCCATTCGATATGTGTTCCTAGCACACTAAGCCACTGATTAACTTGTTCAAGGAGAAGAAGTTCATACTTAGGAATAATGACTTATGTTAAGACTTTGGTATCCTTGATGATGGTTCCCCATCTAAACTCGGTAGTGCTTCATTTTAAGACTATTGTATGGTCATGCTTGTCTTCGACGACGTGTTCACATGTATGTAGCAGAACCAGCTCATGTTTTGGAGCTTGCTATCGTAGCTCATTCCCCGAGAATCTTGCAACGTCATCTCGTCGGTTTGTGTTGCAATTTTTTTCTAGACATGCCGTCTGAAATATCCTGTTGCCAACTAGTCCTGAATCTCAGGCAGGTGTGATGGTTGGAACTTCTCCCAAGAACTATGATGTAGGTTCCGGTAAAGTGGACGCACCTAGCCGGAAGAACTATTATTGTAGTGTCTTGATAAAGCAATTTGGTCGCTTCCCCATGAGGATTTTACACGACTTATTCTAAAAGCTTCTCCTTATGGATGTTTGTGCGCCCGAAGTCCGAACTATACTTGATGGCCATGTTAATGCTTTAAGTATGACTGTGGTATGTAGAACATCAAGGAGAACATTAGAAGCGGAGTGCTAAATGTCTCTCGGTCGATCATCCAGATTTTTTTCCTTGGCATTGCTAAGAACAAATCTGGGAAAGTGTTGTGTTCCATTGTATCCGCATCGTCCTTCACTATTCATCATGGTAGTATGACGTGTTGCCAGGATCCTTGTTACGGGTGTTGGTAAAACCTTGATGAGTAAGGAAATGCTCAAGCCCTTGAGAGCACTCTCAGTCACTCGGTTATATCCTCGGCATCATTTGGAATGTGCTTTCCGCTTGCTGAGTTGTCTTATAACTCTAGTTTCCTTTCCAAATTGAGTGTGTCATTCTTTTGAATTCTTTCAAGCGATCAAATGTGAATTGCCTCGGGCTGGCATAAAGAGTCTCAACGATCTATGTGTCAAAAGTAATTCTTTTTGCCACTTAAGGGAATACTTCTACGAGTCACCTTCCCTGTGATGCCCCGTTATGGAATCATGGTAATTAACCCCTCGCTACTTTGACATTTTTTCACCTTCTTCTTGAGCGTGGAGTTCTTGCCTACCAAGGTTAACCTTCATCATCTGTTTCACTCCATTCCTCTGGATGTATGTTTTGTGTCCCAACTCGAGAGATGTTTCAATGTCTCACTCCATCAGTTGATCAAGAGTTGGTCGACCTCCAAGAAGATCGATTGTTCTAAAGTTTTTTTCCTTTTTCATGATCCAACTTGCACTCTCATTGTCATGTTGGATGGAGCTCTCAGAGTAAGACGTCGAGACAAAGATGATGATCGAATCAACGTTCTTATGAAGTGCAAGTTGGATCATGAAGATTGTGTTAGCTTTGTGTTCCCTCTGTCTTCTTACCTCACATCTTGAATCTCGGGACGAGATTCTTGTTTAGTGGGGGTGAGTTGTCACATCCCTAGATTCTGGTACTACCTAGTGTTTGCATATTGCTTGCATCATGTTTAACTTCCAATTAAACTTGAAATGGGGAATGACCAAACCCTAGCACCTCACTAATCCTCTTAGGCTTAATTAAAAAATATTTTTCTATAATCCCAAAATGCTCAAAGAAAAGTTCATGATTTCTGGTTAAGGTGGAAACCTGTGCCAAACATGATTAATATATTTTTAGGTCATTTTCGCATTTTTTGATGTAACACAAAAGTATTTGAATTGGAGCCGTTTAAATGATATATATATATATATTAAATGGTCCAAATATTTTGAAGTTATTTGTGGAGCTTTGGAATAATTCAGTTAGCCTCCAAAATAATTTTCAGAATTATATGAGATGATTTAGTTCCAAAAATAAATTAGAACAAAGAAAAGAAAATGGAAAAGAAAAAACAAGAGAGGAGAAGACTTTACCTGGCGCTCACCTGGCAGCCCACCAGGCCCAACTCCTGTTCTGGCCCAGCCCACCAGGGGCATAGCCGTCTTCCTCCTCTTGCCAGTGGGCACAGGGGAAGCAGTGCACGGCGCCCGCTCGCGCCGGCACGCAGTTGCCTGCATGGCCCTCCCGAGTCCTTGTCCTTGCTCCGCTGAGATGCCCTCGACCCCCTCGATCGCTATCCTCTCTCTCTGCTCTCTCTAGCTCTCTCCCTCTCTCGATTTGTAGCACCATCGAGAGCCATTGGAGGGCACCGTCGTTGCATCCATAGCCACCACGCACCCCAGGCTTTGCCGATGGGTCATATATCATCGCCGGACTCTGCTTTGTCTCCAAGATGACGCACACGGCCAGAGAAGGCCATATACGACCGCAACATCGCCATCTTCATCCTCTGCCCGACGACTGCCGTCGTCCGATTCGCGCCGTCTAGAGGTTCCCCGACCTTGTCGTTTTCTCCGTTGGAATCTTTGTGAGCTCCTCTTCCTCCCGCTTCCTTCCAATAGCTCGCACCCGTTCCCTAGCATGCCCTTCTACTATGGTCGTGAGCTCGCCGCTGCCATGTCCGACGATCTCGTCATTGCTGAGCCCCCCTGAATTGCGCCTCTATCCATCTTGCTCCTCGAGCGCAGTAGATGCCGCCCAGCTACCCAGTTCGCTCGCCCGCAAGCTGTAGCCCCGCCCATGAGCTAGCCCGAGCGCCGCTGCCGCCTGAGCGCCCCCTCGGCACCGCTACAGCCTACCTCCGCACCTACCGCAGCCACCACTCGATGTGTCGCGTTGCCCTGAGCACATAGAGCCCAGCCCTGGTTGCTTCCGTTGCCGGAGTCGCCGGAACGGCGAACACCGACGCGCTCTTCTTACTCCGGCGGTTAGTCGTCGGGTTAGCTGACGTGGTAGGATTAGCTTAGGTGCTAATCACCGAGTTAATCTACCCTAGGTCAATGACATGTGGGACTCGGCTGTTAGTGACACGGTTAAAGTTAAATAAGCCCTGTTAACCCCCTGAGTCGTTGACAGGTAGGCCCCACAAGTCAAATTAGACTTTGGTCAATGCTGACATCACAGTGACGTAGTGCTGACGTAGTAATACATTTTATGGTTTTAAATAAACCAGGAAATTCCAAAAATAGTTAAAACTTCTAAAATTCATAGAAATTCAACCGTAACTCCAAATGAAAAGATTTATATATGAAAAATGATCAAAAAAAATCCAATCTATCCATATGTACCATTTTCATGCATGACAAACCAACTTATACCTACTGTGTAAGTGAAAACATGCTAATGGCACTTTAAATGCTTAATATGGAGTTGCATATAAACCATTGGATCATATGGACTTCATTTAAATTGTTGCTAGATGCATTAGCAAAAATCTTAGCATTCTTGACATGTCATGATCATGCATCATATTGTTACATTGCATGGATTGTGTTCTTTCTCTATTGCCGGTGTTTTTTCCATCTCAGTAGACGTTGTTCCGGCGATGAGTTCGATGACATCGATGAAGAACTATACTATCTTCAAAAGTGTCAGGCAAGCAAAACCCCCTTGTTCATTCTGATACAATCCCGCTCTCTTGCTCCTGCTCTCTTTTACTGCATTAGGACAACAATGATTCATCTGTTACATGTTGCGGTAGTTGAACCCCTTTTCCTCTGCATGACCTGTCATTGCCACAGTAAATAGATGAAACCCACTAGCATGAGTAGGATTTGTTTGAGCCCTGATGTGCCTACTCATCCAGGCTTGTTTGTCATCCCTGCTACTGCTTAGAGTTGAGACAGGTCTGATTCATCAGGGACGAATTGGAATGGTGATGAACATGTCCTACTGTGGAGCTAGATGGGTGAACACAATTTGGTAGAGGTATCGATGAGAGGCCATGTAGGAGTACATGGTGGGTTGTTTCATTGTACCCGTCCTTAGGAACTGAGATCTGTGTATGTGATTTAATATCAGCTACTACCACGCGTTGGGCACGAAACCAATGGACCCTCTCGACTTATTAACCGCCCCTGTCCTCTGTCCAGGAGTTGCAAGTAGTTTATGGTGTTTGTAGTATGTTGAGGCCGTGCGCAGCGCTGACCCGAGGGGTGGGCTGTGACGCGGTAGGCACGTGGCATGGTTTACCGGGACATCCGTTTGGTGCCCCGGGAACCCTGCACACATCATTCGGGGCCGTATGTGGAAACCTCGGACGGACTCCTTGCGAATGGAACCTGAATAGGCAATAAACCTGGACTAGGAACTTGTGTGGTTAGTCAGGTCGTGGCCGATGTCGGAGTCAAAACCAGCGGATCTCGGGTAGGGGGTCCTGAACAATGCGTCTAAGGTTGATGGTAGCAGGAGACGGGGGACACGATGTTTACCCAGGTTCGGGCCCTCTCTATGGAGGTAATACCCTACTTCCTACTTGATTGATCTTGATGAATATGAGTATTACAAGAGTTGATCTACCACGAGATCGTAATGGCTAAAACCCTAGAAGTCTAGCATGTATGATTATGGTTACCTCTACGGACTAAGCATTCCAGTTTATATAGACACCGTAGGGGACTAGGGTTGTACAAAGTCAGTTATAGAGAAAGGAATCTACATATCCGAACGCCAAGCTTGCCATCCACGCAAAGGAGAGTCCCATCCCAACACAGGTGAGAGTCTTCGGTCTTGTATCTTCACAGCCCATCAGTCCGACCCATGTCAATAGGCCGGACGCCCGAGGACCCCTTAATCCAGGACTCCTTCAGTAACCCTTGAACCAAGCTTCAATGACGAGGTGTCCGGCGTGCAGATTGTCTTCGGCATTGCAAGGCGGGTTCCTCCTCCGATTACTTCAAAGTACCTGACTTAAAGAGCAGTATTCGGCTTTCCATTTAATGTCGCTCCCATCGGCTTCCACACCTTCATGATTTCAGCTTCCACGTGTCCAACAAATACGAGAGGTCGGGGTATTTTTGCACATATCATCCTGACAATGTAAGAGAGGCGTCTATTTAAAGAGATTGGGAAATTCAGATCCATTCCACGCCAGGCGAGGAATCCTTAGAGCTTGCTAGGAGAAACCATTCCAACATTTACTACAAAAAAAAGACACATCCATGACATTTTGGGCCGAATGAAATTTTTGTTGTCATACTTATGACACTTCGATGACGATAATTGTGACAAAACCCGGTATCATCATAGATGTGGTGGGATCCTACTCCTATGACAAAAAATCATGACAGAAAATGGGCTTTTCATCCTAGGCGGGCCAGAGACGCAGCTGCATGGCATTCTTTGGGCCATCCATGACGGAAAAAAACCGTGGTAGAAGCGAGGGCGAGGAAAATTCCAGGGAGTTCCCGGTTATGGTGGGTGGTCGGGGTCGAGCGATGCGCGTTTCTCTTGTACACGTACGCGCGTGTGTGTGAGGCATTGGGCTCTAACTGAACTTGAGCGAGGCGTCGCCTAACTGAATCCGAGCGATTGCACTGCAGGCTACGTGTTACTAAACCCGAGCAATCGAGCGATTCCTTCACTACTGCTGCTAACTAAAGCCAATCGATGCTGCCTCTGGATGAACAATGAGCGTTGCTGGGGGGCTTTGGATGAACAGTGAGCGATGGGGGTGGATGAACAGGACCCCATGGTGTTGCCTCTGGATAAACAGGACCCCGATCGATCGAGCCAGTTGGGGCTGGATGAACAGGACCCCGTGGAAGGCTGGATGAACAGGACGACCCCATGGAGGGCTGGATGAATAGTAGATGGTGGAGGGGTGGATGAACAGTAGCACGTGGAGGGGTGGTTGAACAGGAGCCCGTGGAGAGGGGTGGTTGAACAGTAGCCGGTGGTGGAGGCTGGATGAACAGGAGCCCGTGGATGAGCAGTCGCTGGTGGATGCTGGAGGAGGTCGACGGTGGATGAACAGTAGCCCGTGGAGGCTAGAGGATGTCGACAGTGGACATGAACAGTATCCCGTGGAGTCCCGTTTTGCGGTATGCCACACCCCTCCCGATGAACAGGACCCCCGTTTCGCCCGTAGCGCTCCAACACAAGTACGTTTCCTCCGTTTTGCGGTACGCCACACCACTCCCAATCAACATGACCCCATTTCAACCGTAGGAGGTCCAACACAAGCCCGTTTCCTCCGTTTTGCGGTACGCCAGACCCCTCCCGATTAACAGGATCCCGTTTCGAACGTGGCCGGTGGAACACAAGGCCGTTTCCTCTATTCTGAGGTACGACAGGCCTCGTTTCCATCACCTGTTCCATCCAAGCCCTCCCGATGAACACGACGACGCATTCCGTTCTGAGCCAGCCGGTTGGCTCCCCATGAACACGACGACGACACTGTTTCTCCGTTCCGACCCAGCCATGTACACGAGCCCTGGCCGTACGTATGCGCGAGTAGGCGTTCGAGACCCTGCCCGTATGTACGTATGTGGCCGTATTTACTATCTTGCACCCCGGCCGTTGTACGTACGTGTACATGCTACGTGCGCGCCTCTACTACGACACGTGCATGCCTCTACATGGACCAGTATGTACGTACACGTTTGTGACCAGAATGACAACGCTATGTATGCTTTGACCAGGTGGGTCCCGACTATCAGGCACTTCCTTGCGTGCGAAGATGTAGACGGTGGGTCCCAGCAGTTAGGGGGGCGAATCGTTTTTTTGCCCAGACGCACTTCCTTGCGTGCGAAGATGTAGCTGGTGGGTCCCAGCAGTCAGGGGGGCGAATCGGTTTTTTTCGGATGCACTTCCTTGTGTGCGAAGATGTAGCTGGTGGGTCCCAGCAGTCAGGGGGGAAACATTTTTTTCGTAAAATACGGTGGCCCGTCCAGTGGGTCCCGCTGTCAAGTGCATGAATAATTATTTTTTGCGTAATAAGGAGGCACTTCCTTGCGGCTGCCGTGGACCCGGCTGTCAGCCTCTCCACGTACAGTACTCTTTCGATGGAAGTCGGTTTTTGATCACATTGACCATGCCACGTTGAGAGCACCACGGTGGTGGACGACGGCGAGGACTAGTAAGGGGACGACGTGGAGCCGTTGAAGACGCGGCAGTGTATGCCCACGCGGAGAGGAGTACAAGGGTTCACTGGTTCGGCTGCGGTGTGAGGCTGTCATCGCTGCAGAATAACAGGGGGTGTGGGTGAGTGGAGGGATGGCCTGGCCAGTGGTGGGAGTAGTAGGGGCCGGTGAGGCCTCCGCGGTAGCACAACCGGCCACGGGAGGCAGGAGCAGGTGGCAGGGCCGGCGCTGCTTTGGGCGGCTAGAGCAAGAAGACCAGAGGTTGAAGAAGCATGACGGCCATTGGATGGACATCGTACGGTCACTGCAGGTAGAATCGTTTATATTGACTAAGTTGACAAAGCCCTTGGTATGTGTCAACTTAGTAGGTTAATATTGAATTTAGTACAACCAATTTACAGTTTGTTAAAAGTATAGCCCATTTCAACCAACCGTTCAAAACAGAATTCAATAAAATTTCCCACATTTTGATGGGATCTGAAATATTTTTATCCCGAAATTTCTAGTCAGATTAAATACAATTTCAATATAAATTTATATTACGTAAAAATCCAACGAAACATTGCGCTCGCAACAATTAATGAAATTAAAATTTTCAATATCCAAAAATAATATTTTATAAAGTAATTACGTGTTTGGTGCATTTTTATAGTTACTGCCCAGTTTTTATAATTACATCCCATTTATTATTTCTTAAAGCACATTTTCTCGTTAAGCCTAATGCATCCCATCTAGGAAAGATTTGTAGCCCAGCGGGGTGGAGAATAACAACTTGACCTTGCCTGGGTATTCCTAAAAAAAGTATAGCTGGGCTAGCCATTTTCAGCTTGAAAAAAAATTAATATCTGGCCTGGGCTAGACGGGCCATAGCCCGCCCAGTTAATACTTGCAGCGATGTTGTTGTTATTGTTCAGAGGAGAAAAATTAATATCTGGGCTAAACATCGCTCAAGAAAAACTCTGCAGTGCTCACACCTCAAAAACACAAATACTGCTCGAGCTTCTTAGTCCCAGCCGTCGGCCGCTTCTTGTGCAATTCTCTCGTTTATTGACTACATAGGTTGACAATGGTGTGGGACCGTGATGTTAGGAAACTAGAAGGAAGCAAAAAAAACTATAGTTTTATATAATAAGGAGGCACTTGCGTACGTGCGGCTATGGCCCTGGTGGGTCCCCACTGTCATCCTCTCCAAGTAAAGTCATCTCCTCATCCTCATGTCCATTGACCATGTTGACAACGCGAGACGGCGGCGCCACGGCGAGCGCAACAACTCGAAGGGCGACGGAGAGGGCCTCGCGGGCCCTATGGATGGTCTGATACAGCGCCCGCTGCTCATTCAGGAAGCCAGGATCATAGGGCCACATGTCCACGATGGCATTGTTGTTCGCTTGTTCACTGGTGCTCGTTGAGGAGACGGAGGTTACATCACAGGTCCTCCTGCGCTGGTAGCTCTTCCGCCATTAGGGCGTCGAAGTGCTGCCGCACTTGCTCTATGGTGAACACAACATGAACAGGCTTGGACAGTGGCGCCGGCTCCTGGTCAGAAGCTACGTCCATCGTCTGATTGTCGTCACTCAGCTCGGGGAGCTCGCTGGCGAGCCAGCATGTCCGGCTGCTGGACCGACCCGCTGCCATGCACGAGTCTGACTGCCCTGGCCCACCCAGACCGCCTCCCTCGCCCGCGCACACTTTCCGCCCAAAACGGTTAGCGCCGCCCGCCCCGCTTCCCGGTGCAGGGGATTGCTCCGCCTTCAAACGATACAAGTGCCGTCCGTCCGTCCGTCTGCCGCCACATCAATGATACGCAGTTGTCGAGGAGGCTACTCCGGCGCCACACGTCCATCCCTCCGCCGCCCACCATTGCTATATAAACTGCTTCGCCGACCATAGCCGCAGTCATCCGCATCCGTTCCCTTTCTCCTGTCCACACCACTACTGCCCACCATGGCTTCCTCGCGCTCCAACGCTCTTCAGGACGGGCGGACGATGGACCACAAGGAGCTGGCAGCCATTACTGCTGAGTGGCTGGCCGGTAGGCAGCCGGAGGACGATGACGTCCCAATGAAGAACATGGTAGTCGACAATCTGGCGCCAACCGCCTCCTCCGTGCCATCCTCGCCGGTGCATTGCACCATTACCGTCGGCGAGGCCCGTGCCCAATATATGGACACGGTGAGGCAGAAGCATGAGGAGCAGTTCCGGGAGGCGCGGGCCGATGCCGCCTACAACCACCATCTCCTCCAAGAGCACCTGTAGGCGGAGGAGCATATCACCGCGGAGCGGGCGGAGCAGGAGGCGCTGCTCGATTCGTACCGCTCCTCCTGCGAGGGCCGCCTCGAGCGCTGGCGGTACCGCATGCTGGTGGCGGAGGCTGCGGCCGCCTACAAAGAGGGTGAGGAAGCGGTCGAGGCGCTGTTTGGCGAGACCGAGGACGAGGCAGAGGACAATGCCGGCTCCGACGAGTCCCCGCTCCGCTGGCATCAACGAGGCCCTACTCCGCCGAGGCCCTGCGGCACCAACAATGAGGCAGAGGACACCGCCGGCTCCGCTAAGGCCCCGCCCTGCCAACAACGAGGCAGAGGACATCGCTGGCTCAGCCGAGGCCCCACCCTGCCGGAAACGAGGGGGAGGATTTCCCCCGCTCCGCTGAGGCACCGCCTGCCAGCAATGAGACAGAGGACATCGCCGGCTCCACCGAAGACCCGCCCCGCTGCCAACGAGGCCGCGCCACACAGAAAACAAGGAAGAGTAGAACACGGTAGGTCGCCGCCACTCGGGTCCAAGTAAGGCCATCGCTGCTACCCTCCGGTTGAAGCCAAGCTAGGCGGGTTGACCATTGACGGCCGATTAGCTTCTTGCCAGCGACGTGGAGTCAGAGAGCTATGTTGGAGAAGGACGTTGCTTCTACTTAACTGCTGGTGCAGTTGGCTGACTGACACATGGGCCCAGCAGGCATCTGTGCCACATGTCAGTTACGCAACTGCACCTGCAGTTAAGTCACTGAAGCTTCTGTTCAGCTCAGCCAAACATAGGTGGGTAGCTTTGGTTAATTAATTATACCTCCAGCGCACCCCTTTTTAGTTGAAGAATGTATGAAATGTAATGAAATCCGGCATGTTTATATGAAATCCGACCGTGTATGAATCAATTTATTTCAATTAGTTTGAATTCTTGTATCACTGGCATTGGATGAACATGCAAAACAATACGTACTAGCATTATTCCCAGGGTGATCACCTCGTTTGCAGCAGTTTCACATGTACTCCCTCCGGTCCTTTCTAGTCTGCATACAAGTTTTGTCTGCAGTGAAAGTATATCTACTTTGACCAATATTATAGAAAAAAGTATGCACTTTCACAATGTGCGAAGTAAAAAGGAACAGAAGGAGTACAAAGAGTTTGAGCAGCTTTAGCGTTCCTGTACATTGCAATCAAACACACAAGCCTGGCAATTCATAGAGAACATTCAAAACAATCGATGATTATGCATCTCAGTGATTCACATGTCATAGCCAATATTTACTTCACGACTAAAGAATAAAGAAAAAATTGATCGACACTGTTGACAGCAAAGGGCATCCTATTCGAAAATATCAAATGCATGTCTTCTTGCTAAAATCAATGAGAAAAATTTGACAGGGTTGTCCCATTCCAATATATCAATTGCCTACGATTGTGGAATGGGCCGGGTTTGCCATCAGTTCGGGCATTGACATGGCACCTCGTGCTAAATAAGCCAACTGTTCTTTTTGTGCAGTTCCACCAAAATCAACCAAATTCGTGCGTAGCTTGTATGATTTCGCCCTTATATGTTGCAACGCCTTGAACTTATGGGCACCTCCTTTCTTGTGGTGGAAATGAATGATCCGATGTATTCATGAACATTTTGTACAACTCCCATTGAAATCAAGCTCAGCACCCTTGTTTGCACAAATACAAAAAAAGTGATTAGTATAAAGCAAACTGTACTATGAATTGACAATTTAAACAGGCACCTACATGGTCCATGTAGATACACTTTTAGAAAAATGGAACTCACCGGAAAGAATCCTAGAACAACATTGTACTCGCGCATCACAGCAAGAAAATGGAGATTTGTTAGTCCTTCTGAGCTGAAGTTAGTTTGGTCTTGTGGGGAGTAATGTAACCATCCTTCAACTGCTCCTTCTGATGAGAAGATAGACAAAGCTTCTTCATCCTGGCATAATATGAACTAGTCACTTCACGTACTCCATATTCTTCTTCAGAGGAGGATGGTCCTATTGTGTGCAAAGACAAGAGGACAACTAAATGCTAGCATCCCTGTTTGCTCAAAAAAAGGAAAGGAAATATTTAAAACAACACAGACGAAGCACTTCTCAAGGACAATACCACTTTTTCATGACAATATCTAAACAGTAGCACAACACCAATAGAGATGACAAAGCTCAATCATATCGATGAAATCAGTGGGCGAGTACCAACCTTTGTCAGGAGGCTTATTGTGTAGAGCATACAGATGAAGCACTTCTCCGGAACCATCTGTTGCTATCTACTGTGGTGGCCATGCTTACTATATACTCCTCGATTAGTTTAATGTTTCCATCATCTTCTTGTGCAGTTCCACTAAAATATATGGTATCTTCAAAGAAGAACCTTGTTTGCACAAGTAGAGATAATTACGTATTACATTAAGAGTGGCATCAAATCAGTGGCAAAACAATTGCTAGTTCCAGCCATAACAATAAATTAAGATGCAAAACTATATCATTACTTGAGTCATCACAGTTCCGGCGCTTCATTATAGCACCGGGAGTTGATTTTTGTTTTTCTTCTGCTTGTTCTTCCCCTTCATCACTTGGTTCAATAGCAGACAAGCTTCGCCTTCAATGTAAGATTTGGCACGTCAATTAGGGAGCACAAGTATAGCACTAAACAATGACATTAATTTTCTGATAAAAGTGGCAAAATACAGGCCAACAGTTGTGAAATATCCTTATCTTACCTCAATGGGATATTACGGTGCACATACAGATTGGAAGTCTTGTCTCCATTTTGCAGTTCACTAAAATCAAGCAACATTACAGTACAAGTAGCACAACATATGAAAGCACACTGCAGAATCATGTGAAAGAAGGCTAGTACTGACCTCTCATGACGCGGAATTCAAACAACTCAAAAGAAGAAGATCTGAACCAAATTTGCCAACACGGATAGGAAGTAAGATCTCTTCTTGTGCAGTTCCCATAAGATCAAGCAATCAATCAACATTGTCGATGTGACATTTTGGTTGAACTGCACAAAACACTCTTAAAACAAAAGTGTTTTGTGCAGTGCAACAAAAGGTCACAATGGCAACGAGATGAAGCAGATAACCCTGTTTGCACAGAGGTGCAAAGGAAACAACTAGTGGTCAATAATGGTGGATGACACAGAAGCCAACAAAAAGAAGCATCTAACTTATCTAAATGGGAAAGAAAGCAAGACAGTAGCATTTCTCAAACGGTGGCATTGATTAATATTAACAGAGAGATTATATTAACAATAAAATTCGTTAAACATGCAATTTGCTTTTAAGTGTGGCATTGCATCAATTTTCTAGCAATGGACAGAGCAAACACCCTCTAATAATTTTATTCGTTAAACAGAGCAATGCATGTGGAATAAGTAAATTATACCTTAAGGTTCTTGGGGTGTGGTTCGGTGGGCAACCGGAGGCCGTTTGGCCCACACTATGTACGACAGCGAAGAAGAAGGGGTCAGAGGCCCTCCCGCGCAGCCGCTGGGTGAAAGTGAACAGCTGCGCCGGTAGTGGATTCCCTCGCTCGCCGATGGCGACAGCGTTAAGCCTCCTTCCCTTCCCGGCGGACGGATCCTGCCGGCTCTTTGACCAACAGTGAGGGGAGAGAGAGAGGCCAACGAAGTCTTGTTTAGATCTGGAGAGGGTGAGAGAGTGTGAAGAGCGCAACTACAAGCGCTGAGAGCAAGGCCAACAAAGTCTTGTTTAGATCTGGAGAGAGTGAGAGAGTGTGAAGAGAGCAACTACAAGCGCTGAGGCTCCAACGTGTATATACATACTGTCAGATATCGGGTTCCGGCAAAACCCTTGAGGTTCGAACTCTGGCGTGCGCACGAAGATCTTCTCCCTACCGATCCATGCCCCTAAACCTCACCGCAAATCTAAGCTACACGATGAATCAACACAAGGTACACAAGGTTTATACTGGTTCGGGCCACCGTTGTGGTGTAATACACTAATCTAGTGTGTGGTGTGGTGGATTGCCTCTGGGGCTGATGATGACCAGTAAAGAGGAAGGTCAGCTTCGCGAGGGGTGTTCTTGAGCTAGTGCGGTGTTCTCCTAGGGAAGGATTCGATCCCTTTCTACTGTGGTGGCTATCTCTATTTATAGAGGCCCTGGTCGTCTTCCCAAATATTGAGTGGGAAGGGAGCCAACAATGGCCATTTTGAAGGGGGACAACTAGTACAAGCTATCCTGACTAAAGTTGGTCTTCGACTGCCAAAGGCACTGGTGATGATTCCGTCTTAGGCTCCATGGTGATCTCCGTCCTGTCGTCCTGCCGGTCTTGGTCTCGTTGCAGCGATATGGAAACCTTTGCCTGATGCCTCGGTACTCCGCGCCTGCGCTTGCCTCCTTTGTACCAAAGAAGAAACGAGGACACTACGCTGGCTGGCGCCGCCTGGCGCCCGCCTGGTCTCGATCGTCATAGCTTGCGTCACGAGCACCTCACGAGGTACTCCTTGCCTTGATCTCTCCACCTCCTTGCGAGCCTGCCTGGTGAGGCCGCCCCTGAAGAAGCCTTGTGTCGTCCGCCCCGCGAGGCTTGGCCCCTCGCAAGGGTCTTGAGCTTGGGTTGATGTAGACGGGTCGTACTAGGCCACTGCTTGAGCCATGCCGCAGGCCGCAGGCAGGCAAGTCTGGGGACCCCCGTTCCATAAACGCCGACAGTAGACCCCGGTCCCAAGGCGCACTCGGACATGGCTTAGCAGCAAAGCCAAAGGGCAAGTGCAAAGCGCCGCGGGCCCCAACAGTCTGCGGCCTTGGTCGCCGCGTGGCGGTTGATTGGACGTGTGCGTCTCCGCTTCCCCACACTGCCTTGGCAACTACCCGATTTGACGAGTCCCTGCTCCATGCAAAAAGAGTCATGATTACGTGTGATCGTGGAGGCCGACGGTTGGCCTCCTCTAGATTATAAATGTGGAGGGGTGCAAGCCCCCGCTGCACATCTCCCCTCTCCCCGCCTACTTCTTCTTCCTCCTTGCTCTAGCTGCTTGCCGTGTCCCATGGCGCCCGCGAAGGGGTTCTTGGCCGCGGAAAGGGGAAGGCTCGCCGGGAAGGGCCTGGCTCCCCTCCGCCCAAGCACGACCGAGGTCGTCCCCGCAAGCACCCCACGACTCCCGTAGCGGCCCCTCATGGTCGCGGTGTTGGTCCTTCACGCGGTGATGGCCGCCCGGTCGGCGGAGGAAGAAACACCGTGGTTGCGCGGCCTCCCCGGCCACGCTTTCACTCGGCAGAGGTGCTGCTGGAGTTTGTCGTGTGGTCGACAGATCCAGCCGGCAACTGGCTCCAGCTCCCCCGCTTCTTTGCCTGTGAACTACCGTCCGATGCCCCTGGCGGGCTCTGGTTGCAGGCGGACGACTGCTGTAGCAGGGCTTCCTGGGTAGCGGTGGAGATCTCCGTCGCCGGGAACATGGCCCTGGCTCGCAGCTGGTAGACGTTTGCCCGCGCGCGTGGCCTCGGCCGGTGGTGCACCCTCCACTTCAAGTTCGACGGTGACGCGACCCTCTACGTGAGGGTGTTCAGAGAAGATTGCCGCCATGTAGGGTGCTTCCCTGAAGACGATGATGGCAGCGAGGTGCTTGGTCTTTGCGATGGCTGCGACGAGGGCGAAGGCGAACCCGCTCCTGGCGGCGTTCGCAGCTCGTCGAGCTTCAACGGCTCCTCATCCGGTGACAGCTCCTCCAGCGGTGGCCGCGATCAGCCACCACGTCGTCGCGCCCGCTTCGAGGGCGGTAGCGGGTCGTCCCACCGCCGCGCCCTGGTGAAGCGCGAGGCGGAGTCTGATTGAGCTCAGGAGGACAGTGTGGATCCCTCCTCGCGAGCCGTCGCGAGGCGCGCGCCGTTTTTATTTTGTTTTTCTCCTTTTCCTGCATTGAGAGAGAGAAGTATGGAGCCCCATGGGGGCGTGCAAGACTATCATCCCTAATTATCATGCTATTTCTATCGTTCCCGTGCTGCGTTATGGTGCTGCGGCTATGTGCTTGTGCGTAGGAACAATTTAGCTCGGGATGTTCACCGCAATTTTCGCCTCGCGAGGTACTTGCCCAAGGCCTCGCCAGGCATCTTAAGTTCTGCAAAGATCAGTCAGGAGAATAGTTTTCAAACCTTTGTCGCGGGGGTGACCAGCTTAGGTCCGGCGCTTTGTGTTGCAATGCCCGTGGGGCATGGACCGGGAGGGGTGCTCCCGCTGTGAACTTGAGTGAAGGAGCCTCACAAAATCAGGCGAGAAAAGGGCTCATGATGGTGCCCGCGTAGCCCCCTCGCGAGGCTTGCGAGAGAGAGAATGAGCCGGGCGAAAACCAAAGATAGAGAACAGGGGCAGGGGACAGCAAACAACACTAGAAGCAACTCCAATAAAGGTTAAAACAAGGGAGAACAAGCCAACTGCGGAAAGCAAATGAAAAGCTGCGTCCGGCACCTAGTCTAGTCTTCGACGTCTTCTCACTAGCGCGGAGCTAAGTGCTACAATTGGGCATGGGCGGGAGCCCCCGAGGCCCTAGGGCGGCACTCCGGAGACTCCGGGGCGTGTATAACCCCAACTCATTATTATGTGAGAGTGTCACGGGCGGCGAGCTTCATAGGTACTAGGCCTTCTTCACAGGCACCGGGCATTTCTTAGGGCGGCGAGCTTCACAGGCGCCGGGCCTTCTTTACAGGCGCTGGGCCTTCTTCACAGGCACTGGGCCTTACTTCACAGGCACCGGGCCTTCTTTACAGGCACTGGGCCTTACTTCAAGGGTAGAACCTCCGGAGGTGCTGAATTTCCAAGGGTTTGGAATGGACACCCCTTCCTGGGTCTCCAGGCGTGCGGCGCCAGGTTTGGAAACATGAACAACCATGAACGGGCCCTCCCACATGGGCGAGAGCTTGTGCAGCCCTTCCCTGAAGAGCACCCGCCTGAGCACAGTTCACCTACCTCAAGAGTACTGGGGCGGATGTGGCGGCAATGATACCACCGCAGCACCTGCTGGTATCTTGCTGCTCGTAGTGCGGCCTCCCGGCGGTGTTCCTAACCCAGCAAGAGGTCCATCCCCCGCATGGCGTCTTGTTGCGCTTCATCAAATGGTAGGACCTGCGTGGAGCGACGCCTGACCTCGTGAGGGAGGACCGCCTCTACTCCGTAGACGAGGAAGAACGGGGTCTCGCCAGTCGACTTGGTGGCGGTAGTGCGGATGGACCATAGCACAGACTAGAGCTCATCATACCAGCCCCTGCCACATGCCTCGAGTTTCTTCTTGAAGGTCCTGGTCTTGAGGCCTTTCAGGACCTCTGCGTTGGCGCGTTCGGCCTGGCCGTTACTCCGGGGGTGTGCCACCGAAGCGTAGCATATCTGCATTCCAAGGTTAGCACACTATGTTTTGAAGAGATTGCTGGTGAACTGCGAACCATTGTTGGTGATGATGCAGTTAGGGACCCTAAATCGGCTCACGAGGCCCTTGATGAACTTGACTACAGAGCCAACTGGGATGGTGTGGATGGCTTCCACCTCCACCCACTTGGTGAACTTGTCGATGGCGACGTAGAGGCAGCGGTAGCCTCCAGGCGCTCGAGGAAATGGGCCCAAGATATCCAGCACCCAGACCGCGAACGGCCATGAGAGTGGGATGTTCTGCAGGCCCTGAGCTAGCTGATGAATCTGCTTGGCATGGAATTGGCAGGCTTCGCAAGCCTTCACCAACTCGATTGCGTCGTTGAGTGTCGTAGGCCAGTAAAACCCGCTGCAAAACGCCTTGCCGACGAGGGTCCGTGATAATGAGTGGTGTCCACAATCTCCATCGTGTATGTCAGCCAGCAACTCCTTCCCCTGTTCCCTATAGATGCAATGCAGGGAAACATTGTTTGGCCGCTTCCGGTAGAGTTCTCCGTCTTGGATGTAGTAGGCTTTGGCCTGCCGGGCCACGCGTTCCGTGTCCTCCTCCTTCTCTGGTAGAGTCCCTTGCATTAGGTAGTCTTTGAATTCCGTAGTCTAGCATCTCTCATGAGGCTCTAGCGCCAGGAGAAAGCGTGCTCCCGAGGTTGGGCCACAGGCCGAGGCTCCTGTGGCACGTGGTGGAGGGAGTTCTTCCCGAGGCTGCGCTGTGCTTGACAGTGACGGCGCTGCCGAGGGCTTGAAGAGCCATTCCTCGAAAACGCCAGGCTTCTTAGGCAACCGCCTGGATGCCCTCCTGGCGATGTCATCAGCCTCTTGGTTGGTGCCATGGGGCACGTGCTGCAACTCCAGCCCCCAAAATTGCTTTTCCATCCTGGGTACCTCCGCAAGATATGCCTCCATGTGCTCATCCTTTGGCTCGTACACTTTGTTGGAGAAGTTGACGAGGAGCTGTGAGTCGCCTTTGATGATGAGACGCTTCACCCCCAGTGGTGCCGCAGCTTTTAAGCCCCCTATGAGGACCTCGTATTCTGCTATGTTGTTGGAGACCTTCTCGCCATGCTGGAAGCAGAGCTGCACGGTGTAATAGAGCTTTACCTGAGTGGGGGATATAAGCACTGCGCCAGCCCCGCACCGTGTCGCGAGAACACTCCATCAAAGTACATGACCCAACCGTCCGATGCCTCGCTTCCTGGGGAAAGTGACCGATCTTCTCCTGCTTCGAGCCCCGATGCGTCTATCCATTGTGTCACAAAGTCTGCAAGTGCGGCTGCCTTGACAACCCTGGTTGTGCTGAATTCCAACTAAAATGCTTGCAGCTCGATGTTCCATTCGGTGACCCTTCCAGCAGAATTGGGGCTCCTGAGTCCCCTTTCCAATGGGTAGGCCGTGACGACCTTCATTGGGCGGCCTTGAAAGTAATGCTGCAACTTATGCGAGGCCACCGGCAGCACAAGCAAGAGCTTCTGCGGCATAGGGTAGCGTGCCCTAGCATCCCGCAGCACCGTGCTGACGAAGTACACTGGATGCTCGACGAGGGCGGGTGTGTTGACGAAAGCCGTGCCCTCCGGAGAGTTAAGCGCCTCCTGAGACGTCGGAGCCTCCAGCTCCTGGCTGCTTGGTGAGGCCCCTTCAGCCCTGGGGGCGTCTTCCTGCTGAGGCTGGTCTCCATCTACCGAGGCTGCAGCTTTCGCGAGGCCTTCCTGGTCTTGTGCCGCCGCGGCCGGGGCCGTGGCTGGTCGTGATGCAGCCTTGACACCGCGCTCTTCCTGAACCGCCACCAGAGCTGCACTGGTGGAGTAGGGCGTGGCAGCAAGGTAGAGCACCAGGGGCTCGAGAGGGCGCAGTGCCACCATCACAGGAGGACTGGTCAGGTACTTCTTGAGGAATTGGAACGTTTCGTCGGCCTCCTGCGTCCATTCGAACGGGCCTGTCTTCTTCATCAGCTTGAAGAAAGGCAAGGCACGCTCCCCCAGCTTGGAGATGAAGCGTCCTAACGCGGTTACGTGCCCCGCGAGCTTCTGCATTTCTTGGAGGGTTTGCAGCGGACTCATTTCCTCGATTGCCTTGACCTTCTCTTGGTTGGCCTCGATTCCTTTGTGGGACACGAGGAAGCCCATCAGCTTGCCAGAAGGAACGCCAAACACACACTTTTCCAGGTTGAGCCGCAGGTCCACTTCACGGAGGCTCGCGAAGGTTTCTTCTAGGTCCTGGATCAAGGTATTCGCCTCATGAGACTTCACCACAATGTCGTCGACATAGGCCTCGGTGCTTCTCCCGAGCTGCCGACCCAAGGCGATATGCATCAGTCGCTGGAAGGTTGCGCCCGCGTTGCGCAACCTGAACGGCATGCAGGTGTAGCAGTACACCCCACATGGGGTTAGGAAGGCCGTCTTCTCCACGTCTTCTATCGCCATCTTGATTTGATGATAGCCGGAAAAATGCATCCAGGAAGCACAACAGGTCGCACTCAGCAGTGGAGTCGATGATTTGGTCGATGCGAGGGAGTGGGAATGGATCTTGAGGGCAGGCCTTGTTGAGGTTGATGAAGTCGACGCACATGTGCTCCTTTCCTCCCTTTTTCGGCACAACGACAGGGTTTGCTAGCCATTCGGGGTAGCGAACCTCGCGAATGACACCTGCCGCTTCCAGCTTGCGGGTTTCTTGGATGATGAAGGCCTGCTTCTCGGTGGACTGCCGCCTCGCTTTCTGCTTCACGGGACGTACATTCACTACAAGAAATATGTCAACTAGTGACCTTCTGTCAGTGACCCTGGAAGAATTGGTCATAGATCTATGACCATTTGAGACCAATTGGTCAAAAGCTGTTCGGGGGGCTCCAAACCCTAAGCCATTGCGACCATTTTGGTCAGAAAGGTCACAATTTCCTTACACGAAATGGTCATAAAGCAAACAGTGCTGGTCTGCTGCCTTATTTCTAGTTGTTAACGACCAATATAGATGGTCATAGCCTTGTAGATTGTGGTGGGTTGTGATGACTAGGCGCCATCTCATCAGTTTTGCTTATGTGTCATGTCCATGTGTCAATTTTTGCCCTAGGTTGTGAAGCAACCTATATTTCTATTATTCCAAAAATTACCAAAAAATTCTCATAAATTGTTTGGATCATATCTTCATCAAATATGTCAAAAACTGTCCTTGCCTAGTTCAAAAATAACTCAACAATATTCATTTTCCTATTCTATTCAGAGCAGCACTTTGTGAAGGAAGTACCATTTTGGCATGTCTAAATGGTATCCATTTTTTACAGTGCTTTCCTCTACCCAAATAACCATCCTCCACCAAATGCCATCTCAATCCATTCATTATTTTGAGCCCAGCTTCAACATTCGTATTTATGTCCAGTGTGGTACTTTGCAAAGCAAGTACCACCTAGGCTCCTTCTTTTGAGCTGAAAATTTGTGAAGACTGTCTTCTTAGTAAATGATCATCCTCAGACAAAACTCATGCCCATTATCCATGTGCATTTCCCGTACTGCTAATCAAACACTTGGCTGCTTATTCATGTTTGAGCATCGATCGGTCTCCTCATGAGAATCTTATGTTGTGATTTTCTTCCTAGCACCTATCTAGGGAGTGCCCAACCCACTAGACATGCCTAGGCCGCCCAGAACACATGGCAACGCCACGGTCACGCGGTGACCACGCGGCGGGCATGCGAGTTTACGCGCTCTAGAGTTGGGGCCCTCGGCCATCGTCCAAACCTCGACGTATCGCCACCAAACCATGTATTTATGATTAAATAGGTACTTATGTAACTAGAAATGATTTTTGGAAAAAATAAAGATCAAACTATGAGGCAGCCGCAGTTCAAATTTGACCCGCTTCCTACTGGATCGGCGGGAATTTGTCTTTTTCACCAGAGGTGGATCAAAACTTTTGACACCCAACTATTTTTTCAATTATGCATTAAATATTGCCTAGTATTTTATAAAATTGGTTTGGTCCAATTTTGCAACAAATATATGGTAGTTCCTTCACAAAAAAACCTCATTTTGGGCACTCGAAAAATGGAAAATGAATTTTTCGTCCAAAGAAAATGAAAACTCCCTTAAGCAACATTGTTTGTCATTCCAATATGTACCCTTGTGCACAATATGAGATCATTTGAACAAACTATGCCATGAATGTGGCCATAAGATTGATCATTTGGCTTGAAAGCCATGAATTTTCACGCTTGATAGCTCATTTCTGAGAACACTTTTTTAAAATAATTGCCTTATTACAAGTTTATTATTTTTTCTGGAAACTTGGTCACATATAATGACGCAATGCGAAGGTTTTCCAATTTTTTGATTTTTTTTTGAATTTTTTATGCCTGTTTCAAAATGCGGTCAAAACGGCGGGCTTGACCGTTCCTAGCTAGTGGTTGAATCTTGGAATTTTTTTATGTTTCTCTGATTAAATAGATACTTATGTACCTATAAATGATTTTTGGAAAAAATAAAGAGCAAACTATGAGGTAGGTACAGTTCAAATTTGACCCGCTTTCAACTGAATCGGCGGGAATTTGTCTTTTTCACGAGAGGTGGATTAAATTTTTTTACACCCAACCATTTGATCAATTGTATGTTAAATATGGCGTAGTATTTTAGAAAATTGACGTGGTAAAATTTTGCAACAAATATATGGTAGTTCCTTCACAAAAAAACCTCATTTCGGGCACTCGAAAAATGGAAAATGAATTTTTCGTCCAAAGAAAATGAAAACTCCCTTAAGCAACATTGTTTGCAATTCCAATATGCACCCTTGTGCACAATATGAGATCATTTTAACAAACTATGCCATGAATGTGGCCATAAAATTGATCATTTGGCTTGAAAGCCATGAATCTTCACGCTTGATAGCTCGTTTCTGAGAACACTTTTTTAAAATAATTGCCGTGTTGCAAGTTTATTATTTTTGATGGTAACTTGGTCACATATAATGATGCAATTCAAAGGTTTTCCAATTTTTCGATTTTTTTTGAAATTTTTATGCCCGTTTCAAAATGCAGTCAAAACAGCGGGAATGACTGTTCCTAGCTAGTGGTTGAATCTTGGATTTTTTTATGTTTCTGTGATTAAATAGATACTTATGTACCTAGAAATGATTTTTGGAAAAAATAAAGAGCAAACTACGAGGTAGTTATAGTTCAAATTTGACCTGCTTCCAACTAAATCGGTGGGAATTTGTCTTTTTCACGAGAGGTGGATCAATTTTTTTTACACCCAACCATTTGATCAATTGTATATTAAATATGGCCTAGTATTTTAGAAAATTGACTTGGTACAATTTTGCAACAAATATATGGTAGTTCCTTCACAAAAAAACCTCATTTCGGGCACTCGAAAAATGGAAAATGAATTTTTCGTCCAAAGAAAATGAAAACTCCCTTAAGCAACATTGTTTGTCATTCCAATATGCACCCTTGTGAGATCATTTGAACAAACTATGCCATGAATGTGGCCATAAGATGGATCATTTGGCTTGAAAGCCATTGATCTCCACACGTGATAGCTCGTTTCTGAGAACACTTTTTTAAAATAATTGCCGTATTACAAACTTGTTATTTTTCCTAGGAACTTGGCCACATATAATGACACAATGCGAAGGTTTCCCAATTTTTTGTTTTTTTTTGAATTTTTATGCCCATTTCAAAATGCGGTCAAAACGGCGGGAATGACCGTTCCTAGCTAGTGGTTGAATCTTGGAATTTTTTTTAGTGTTTCTCTCATTAAATAGATACTTTTGTACCTAGAAATGATTTTTGGAAAAAATAAAGAGCAAACTACAAGGCAGCTATAGTTCAAATTTGACCCGCTTCCAGCTGAATCGGCGGAAATTTGTCTTTTTCACGAGAGGTGGATCAAAACTTTTTACACCCAACCATTTGGTCAATTTTGCATTAAATATGGCCTAGTATTTTATAAAAATGATTTGGTCCAATTTTTCAACAATTATTTGGGAGGTCCTTCACAAAAAAACCTCTTTTGGGCACTCGAAAAATGGAAAATTGATTTTTCGTCCAAAGAAAATGAAAACTTACTTAGGCAACATTGTTTGTCATTCCAATATGCACCCTTGTGCACAATATGAGATAATTTGAACGAACTATGCCATTCCAAAATGCACCCTTGTGCAAAAAACACAAGAGAAACAAATAGAAAAACACAACTACATAAGCTTGAAAAAGTATTTGATGTGCTCCACATGTGCTATGATTGTGAATTATAAAATTGATGTGCTCCAAATTTGCAATAAATATTTGCTAGGTTCTGTATAAAAATATCATTTTGGACACTCGAAAAATGATTCTCTTACAAAAAACTAATATCTTAGAACACTTTTTTTAATGATATTAACAATATTCAAAGTTTGTTATTTTTACTGAAAAGTAGTTCACACTTGGTGACACAATGCGAAGGTTTTTTATTTCCATATTTTTATAAATTTCTTAGGTAGTCAAATAACAGACATGATTCAAAATCTTATTTTCAATCGATTATGACCAATTTAAATGGTCTTAACATCATCAAAGGGGATACTCTGTTCTGATTGGTCTAAAATCAGCTCACGCAGATCATGGCTTAAGCACCGTCGGATGCGCCCGGATCCAACGGCAGCCCACACCCCCCTCGTCGCTCTCACCCCCTCCCGAATCACCCCGTATCCCTCTCATCCTCCTCCACCCACGAAACCCTAGCCCCCTTCTCGCAATCGCTGCCGCCGCCCAGATCCAATCCAAGTCAGAGCCCCCGGCCTCCATCTCCATTCCTGCGCGTGTCGGCCACCTCCCTCCGACGGAGTTCGACCCCCAGCCCCCAAGCGCCGCTGCTCCACCCTCTCCCGTGCCCCTCGATCTCAGATCCCCATCTCCAAGTCACCCTCTCCCTCCCTCAGATCTCGATCTGCCGCTGCCCACCATCGACGACCCTCACCATAGACGAGATCGAGCTCCTCCATCCCTCCCATTCTCCCCTAGCCTTATCCTCTCCGAGCCAACCAACCACTCCGTCCTTGGGATTTTGTCGCGCGGTGCCTCGTCTCGCTGGCCCGCCGACCACATGCAGGTAGTCCACGACCAGGATGGCGGCGTGCCCCGCCACGACCACGTACGCGCATGACACTCCGCGCCTCCACTCCCTCTCCTGCGGTTCCTACTATATGCGCTCCTCTCCTCTCCTTGGGTGACATGCAGGGCTTGCATGGGAGCAGCGCACGGCGGAGGCCTATGGAGGAGAAGCGGGAGGAGCCCGACCATCCTCGCATGCCCGACCCATGGCAGGAGCACCACGGCGCGTGCCTGGGAGCTACAACATCTCCTTCGGCTTCGGCATCGTGCCGGCCACGCTCGTCGGCGTCGGCATCCTGGCGACTTCTTGTAATCCAGTTCGGCAACGCGTGCTGGGAACTTTACTTCCTCGAGCACGACATCCTGGTTCGTCATACCCCATCTCTCGCCCCTTCCGATGTTAGATCTTCTCTGGTCTGGAATATTTAGGCTGTAATTGATGCGCGATTTGAACCGTGATGCGATTACTGGATTACCTTCCCGTGTAGGTCTAATAGGTTTTCCCCGAGAATGTGGCAATTAGTGTTTGATCTGTGCGACCCTTCTGAATTTGTCAGGAACATGAACTGTTCGTAGTTCTTAATTTAAGCCCGCGATCTGTGATGTCTAGCCATTTCATTTTGTAGTTTAGATCTGATAAGAAATTGCAGTATGAGGATCGTGCTTTTCATGAGACATGGGTGCACTTCTGTACTAGTATAGTTGCCACTTGTGTGAAATCTCAGATCTAGTTTAGTGGTCCAATGTTGCATTGCATCTCCGGACTTGCATTATTGACGAGGGTGTATTTGGTCTGGGGATCCATTAAAAAGGGAAGCATAAATATTCTGTCTGCCACCAAATTCTTTGTGGCTTTCTGTACTGCAAACATAGGACCGGGATGTTATTTGTGTGAGCAATCAGAAGGAAGCAATAAAACATGCTGTCTTGTGTACATTTCACCATCCGTCGATCATTTTTTTATATCATCATCTTATTAACGTGAACAAAACTTACTCTTGTTCTTGCCCTTGCAGATCGAGGATATTGTCTGAGCGGCCAGGCGAGCCTGCTACAGAGCTTTTCCCATGGCGGCAACTGCGTGATTGAAATTAGCTTCAGTTTTGCTAGGATGTGTAATTGTGTTTGTAGATAACAGTATTGATATGTTGATCTGCTTTATTCCTGATGTGGTAGTAGAAATAAGATAGACAGATTGGACAATGTTATGGCTTTGATTTTCCTAGATTGTAGTTTGTTCCATATCGTGTTAAGTTGTATTGTATAATCTGCATTATAAGTGTGGTTTCTAATGTGCTTATGCTAGATTAATGCATCAACCTGACATGTTACAAACCTTGAGCCAGAACCTATGACATCTCATTTTAAATGGTAATCATTGTTGTTAAAATGCTACTGTTTGATTTCATACAAGTATGTGTCCCCAACTGCTGTATAGTTGTATCCATATTTGTTTTGTACAAGTATATGACGAGCTGATGAACCAGCTACATACCAACTATTTCTGCATACCCACTGCTGTATAGTCATTATGCTGCATATGTTTCCAACTCCACTATTTCTGTTTTTCTTTATCACTTTATCCAACATTGTAGATTCCTGTATTGATGCATGCCAACTATGAAAAGATCTTGTATTAAGCTTTAGTTGGCTGTTAATTATGTTGTGTTAGTTGCTGACTAACAACGGCCTATGGCGGCTGGGCATTAGAAACACAATCTGTCTATATGTAATCTAACTTGCAGTGTGTGTGTGGCATGCAGGGAGGTGGTGATCAGGTGAACAACATATGCCTGGAAGACCTCTGGCCCAGCTCAACTCCGTCTCCATGCACCTCGGCGAGATCGTCGGTAATGGACGCCGCCTGCCTCGTATCATTCTTTCTGGATAACATTCTAGTGTGGCAACATTTAGTAATTTACAGCTCCCTGTTCATGGTGCTATGAAAACTCTGAAAATTGGTACTTCAGTCAAATGTGCTTTCCTTTCTAAACAATTGTGCACCTCGCTGAGATCGTCTTACCTGGCATCATTCCATACTAGTATAGATAGCATCCAAATACGGTGTGCTGTTCACTAGTTTTATTTTCATACGATGACAAGAGTTGATGAATATTCAGGCATACTAGAACATATTTCGTGGCAATTCTAGAACTGCAGAAGTTGACCTATTTGTTCTAGAATTCAATAGGCAGTATCCTTTATTTAGGCTCAAAAAAGGCCTTGCAGTGGTTTTATTGTAACGTCAAGTTTTCATCACAAAGACTAGTTGTTTATTATGAAACATTCATTCTACTGCACACTATTCAGTTATTATCTAAAAAAACTTATACTTTATCTTTTAGATTTGTAGCTTCAAACCTGGAAAAATGGACATGTAGCTTCTACTTTTGAACAAAGTAAAATGCAATGCACATAGATAGACATGCATCATAGGCAGTACTTGTTTCTAAGTTAGCTAAGCATAATCTGTTGTTTAATCCAAATTGTGTTATCAAAAGTTGCGCAGAATGTGTTCTGGTCTTGCTTCATGGATTAGTTTTCTCATAAAACTAATGTGCATGGACAACAGTTTGCTCCACTAATGTTATATCTCTCTCATTGTAGGATGGCAAGTTGTGGCCGCTGGAGCATGTCGCATAAGAGAGAGCAATGAAATCCATTGTATGATTCCATTAAAAAAAGTACATTGTGCTGTTATGATAGTAGCAGATGTGCCATCATTTTCTTATTGTATATTCATGTGTAAGGAAATGTATTCCTGAGATGATTTTTTGTGTTATGTAAACCTGGGAGATATTTTCTTTTTGTGTTATGTAAAGCTGGGAGTTTTCCTAATTTGAATGAAATAATGTTGGATGTATGTGTATGATTGGGCTAAAGTCTGCTTGGGCCAAACTGGACAAATAATTGGGCTGAAACAGGCCTCATACCAACAAGCATCGAACAATTTCAAAAATGAAATGAAAAGTCTTACAGAAAAAAGAAATGGACTGCAAAAAGCTCGAGGGCCTCAAAAACTAACAAGGCTGAATTGTTGGGCTTGGCCCATGAAGCCGATAAAAAATTGACAGAAAAAATATATAAAAAGGCCGAATTGTTGGGCTCGACCCATGTAAAACGCCGAATCAAACCGGGCTGAATCTTGTGCCACAACAGCTTGCCACGCTGGATGCCTACGTGGCCTGGGGAGGTTGCTAGTGACCAAAACGCCACAATGGACATATTTTGGTCATAAACGTCTACGACCATTCCAGAAGAAAGGTCGCTATAGTCAGTTTATGACCGCCAGCTTTTGACCTTCTGTTTTTGGTCACAAAAAGGTCGCAAATGAAAAACCATGACCTTTCAGTGACCAATAGTGGTGGTCACAAGTTGACATATTTTTTGTAGTGATTGGGGCACACATACAGGTGATGCTCAATGTCGGAGTAAATGACCACGGGTAGCCTAACCAGCTCCCCTGGCTCTTCAAAAAAATATCGGGCCGACTGCACCCTCCAACACCCAAGATGCAGGGCCGCCTTCTCCTGGCCGGCTGTCCAACCGGCCGGCTGCCTGAAGGCGGCAAGGCTTTGCAAGCCCTCTCAACAAGGGCCGGCTCCTAGCAGCCGGCCATCAGAGGGCCGGCTCCTAGCAGGCGGTCTGGATCACACCCTCTAAGTTTGAGCCCACATAACGGCGATAAGACGGGGCGTGGCTACAGTGAAGCCTGCCACCCCAAATCCCGTAGCAAGCGTGGCCATAGTGCACCGTACGGGGCGGCCACTCCCCATCCGGCGCGGAACTGTTGCCATGTTGACCATGACATCACCCACGACAGGCCGCAGGTACGGCCCGCAGGCGGTGGGCCGCTCCGACCTGAGAGATACAAGATGGCGGCCGAGCTCCACCAGTCAGCCTGGGGAGAGGCCAGCTCCTAATAACAAGCCGGCCCATTCCCGCCCTAGAAGTTAGTGCACCATTAAGCGGATAAGACGGGGTAAGGCTACAGTGAAAGCCCGCCAGGCGGCGGCACCGTAGCCATGCTTACCCCAACAAAGCCATCGTCACCAAGAGTGAGGCTACACTAACCAGCAGCCGACAGGACCCCCAGGCGGTGGGCCCAGCCTATTGACCGGGAAGCCGGCAGCCGGTGGGACCCACCAGTCGGCGGGCCCCAGCGACCGGTGGAGAAGCCGGCGACTACAGACACTGACGGCCTGGACCCGCATCTAGCTGGATTACCATTGTACCCCTGGGGGTAGGCCTATATAAACCCCCCAGGGCACCCATGCAAAGGGTTGATCTCTTAGAGTTTTAGACACCACATAGAGAGAAGAGGAGAGCCAGCCTTGCCCTTCTTCTTCCTCTAGCCGAACAACTCAAGGAGCCTCTTGTAGCTACCTGTCTTGATCTAGTGATTATGCGAAGACCCCGCAGAGCAGGACTAGGGGTGTTATCTCCATGGAGAGGCCCGAACCTGGGTAAGATTCGCCGGCGTGCATGTCTTCGCCTTATCCCGTTTCCAGGCACCGTCGATGTCTTACTGGCTCCCACAATGATAAGACACCCGTTGGCATATGTCGCACCTACCACCCGACATTTGGCGCCCACCGTGGGGCCAGGTGCACGGTCGTCCGGAGACCCGCTCTGTAAGGGAACTCTCTTCCTCCCCGGCAAGCGTAGCCAGCCCGACACGCCCGATGGCGCTTGCCCCGACGTGCTGCACGACGTTGACGATGCCTGCGCAGCGAGCTGCCTCGCCAATCTTCTCGGCGAGGTTCACCTCTCCGACGAGCCCGTGTCCGACGCGGGCACAGATGGCCTCGAGAGCCGCCTCGTCAACCTCCTCGACCAGGTCCACATCGCCCGTGAGCCTGCTGTAGAGTTGGAGTCTGTTGGCTCCACCGACCCGATGATCGTCGACTCCGACACGGCGTCGCTTGACGCATTCCCCACCAACGTGGTGGTCTACGATGAGCCGCCTCCTTGCGAGCATAGCGGCGGGAGCACCATCACGAAGGTTCTTGTCATTAAAAGCGGCGAGCACTCGGACGGAGGCGTTCGAGACCCACTCGATGCGAAGCTGCGAGACTTGTCAGTGCCCATCCCAGAAGACGCAGACGCTGAGATGCTGGAAGCCCGCCGCGTCCATCTCATCGAGAACGCCAACCGACTGGCCAACATGTGATGCCTCTCGGAGGCCTACTGGCACGAGATGGACCAAGCCGTCGGCGGCACACTGGCTCCTGAGGGACATAGCCGCAATGGCTCGATTCGGCAGCATGGAGCGACCATCGCCAGCATGTTTGGGACAGATCATCCCGTCTACACAACGCCCGCGGAGAACATACGAGCTGCCCAAGCGGTAGTAGATGAGCTGGACAAAGCTCGAGGGTGACGAGCATCGCCACATGATGGAGCGCGTCCAGCAGCTCCTTGATGCGGCCGCCGAGCAGCAAGAAGCCGGCTGCCGCACCAAAGTGCCCATCCGACGAAATGATGATCCTCCCCCTCATCGAGAGCACGACACGACGTCCCGGACACCGACTGCAGGCGGCTTGGGGACTGCTGTAGTCGCACCCGACTCGGGGACTTCAGATCCCGGCCTGGGGACTGCAGCAGCCAACCCGGGGACTACGATGACACAATAGGTGGTGGCCGACTACAACTCTTCACCACCCAACCCTCCCGCCCTGGTTGCGGTAGCCGTGTTGGCAGTAGAAGAAGTCGCAGCTCCATCATGGGCCCATCCCATCCTCAACTTTCTGGTAAACAGAGAGCTGCCGACTGACGAGATCTCGGCAAGACAAGTTCAACACCGAGCCGGAGTGTACACAATAGTGAACAGAGAACTCGTGAGGCGCAGTGTCACTGGAGTCTTCCAGCGCTGCGTTGAGCCAGAGAAGGGCATTGCAACCCTCAAAGATATCCACCAAGGCGAGTGTGGCCACCACGCATCCTCAAGATCACTCCTCGCCAAAGCTTTCCGCCATGGCTTCTTCTGGCCGACTTCTTTGGAAGATGCCAAAGAGTTGGTCAAACACTGCAAGGGTGCCAAGTTTTCAGCTCCAAGCAACATTTGCCGGCTTCTACCCTCAAGACCATCCCCCTCACATGGCCCTTTGCTGTTTGGGGGCTGGACATGGTGGGCCCATTCAAGATGGCACGCAGCAGCGTGATGCATCTGCTTGTCGCTATGGACAAGTTCACCAAGTGGATTGAACTGAAGCCAATCAATAAGTTGAATGGGCTGACTGCTGTGACATTCATCACAGACATCACCACCCGGTACGGTTTACCACACAACATCATCACCGACAACGGCACGAATTTTGCCAAAGGAGCATTGGCACGTTATTGCACGACACAGGGCATCCGACTGGACCTGGCGTCCGTTGCCCACCCGCAGTCAAACGGCCAAGTCGAGTGAGCAAACAGCCTCATCGTGTCCGACATAAGGCCCCGACTGTTCGTATCTCTCTGGAGTGCTCGGCCGGCTGCTGGCTCGTGGAGCTGCCGGCCGTCCTCTGGAGCTTGCGTACCACCCCGAACAAGTCAACCGGCTTCACTCCCTTCTTCCTTGTATATGGTGCCGAGGCTGTCATCCCAACTGACATCGAGTTCGACTCACCTCGAGTCACCATGTACACGGAAGCGGAGGCCAAGGAAGCGCGAGAAGACGGCATTGACCCGCTGGAAGAGGGACGGCTATTAGCACTCAGCCGGTCCGCCCTCTACCAGCAGGGTTTGCGCCGTTACCACAACCGAAAGGTCAAGCCAAGATCCTTCCAAGAGGGTGATCTTGTGCTCCGGCTGATCCAGCGCACAGCCGGCCAGCACAAGCTCTTGGCTCCTTGGGAAGGCCCCTTCGTCATCAGCAAGGCCTTGGGCAACGACTCCTACTACCTGATCGACGCACCAAAGCCCAAGGCACGCAAGAGAGATGATTCCGGCAAGTAGTCGAAACAACCATGGAACGCCAATCTCCTCCGCAAATTTTACAGTTAAATGCCGCTCCCCCTCCTCCCCCTACTTATAGGCACGGCGCGACGAAGCCGAGGGGGCGAGACATGGGGGGCATGGGATTAATTGCGCCCACTCCCCCATGACCCCGCGATTATTGTGCCTTAAAAGCGTGCGACAACCGCCACTGGAAGGCAAACCGTCTGCCTCAGCCACAGATGATCCGCATGTGGGCCGAGGTACGGTGGTGGCTAGCCCAGGCCTGCAGCAACGTCTCATCACGTGCATGGGCTGGCAGGCTAAACTAGCTGAAGGGTGCAACAAGGCACGCGGATGGTAGGCGGCCGCCCCGCCGCCCGGCACATGCACCAGCTGGTTCCCGCCTTCGGGCTCCAAATCTTTCCAGACGACGCGTTTGATCGAGGCTGGCTGCTAGCTGCCGGCTGTTCAAAATAGGAAGCTGCCGCGGCTTCTCGTCCCTATTTCAGCTGCAATGCCCGACCAGCTTCGGGGACTACTGTCGGAGTAAATGACCATAGGTAGACTAACCAGATCCCTCTGGCTCTTCAAAAAATATTGGGCCGACTGCGCCCTCCAACACCCAAGATGCAGGGCCGCCTTCTCCTTACCGACTGTCCAACCGGCTGGCTGCCTAAAGGCGGCATGGTTCTGCAAGCCCTCTCAACAAGGGCCGACTCCTAGCAGCCGACCATCAGAGGGCCGGCTCCTAGCAGGCGGCCCAGCTCACACCCTCTAAGTTTGCACCCACATAACAGCGATAAGATGGGGCGTGGCTATAGTGAAGCCTGCCACCCCCAAATCCGGGAGCAAGCGTGGCCACAGTACGCCGTACGGGGCGGCCACTCACCGTCCGGCGCGGAACTGTTGCCATGTTGACCATGACATCACCCATGATAGGCCGTCGGTACGGCTTGCAGGTGGCGGGCCCCTTCGGCCAGAGAGATACCAGAAGGCGGCCGAGCTCCACCAGTCGGCCTAGGGAGAGGCCGACTCCTAACAAGCTGGCCCATTCCCGCCCTAGAAGTTTGTGCACCATTAAGCGGATAAGACGGGGTAAGGCTACAGTGAAATGCCGCCAGGCAGCGGCACTGTAGCCATGCTTACCCCGAGAAAGCCATCGTCACCAAGAGTGAGGCTACAGTAACTAGCAGCCGACAGGACCCCCAGGCGATGGGCCCAGCCTGTCGACCGGGAAGCCGGCAGCCGGAGGAACCCACCAGTCGGCAGGCCCCAGCGACCAGCGGAGAAGCCGACGACTACATACACTAACAGCCTAGACCCGCATCCAGCCGGATTACCATTGTACCCTGGGGGTAGGCCTATATAAACCCCCCAGGGCACCCATGCAAAGGGTTGATCTCTTAGAGTTTTAGACACCACATAGAGAGAAGAGGAGAGCCAGCCTTGCCCTTCTTCTTCCTCTAGCCGAACAGCTCAAGGAGCCTCTTGTAGCTACCTGTCTTGATCTAGTGATCATGCGGAGACCCCGCAGAGCAGGACTAGGGGTGTTATCTCCACGGAGAGCCCCAAACCTGGGTAAGATTCGCCGGCGTGCATGTCTTCGCCTTATCCCGTTTCCAGGCACCGGCGATGTCTTACTAGCTCCCACAATGATAAGCTATCCATTGGCATATGTTGCACCTACCACCCGACACTCAATCACCTGTCTTGGGACCCTCGCTAGCTGCTTGGGTTCCCACGCGAACACCTCCTTGTTCGAGCGCAGGAATTTCACAAGTGCCTCCTCCTGGTCGGGGTCGAGATTGGCACCTATGGTGAAGGTGGCGCCAGAGGACCCATCCTCATCAACCGACACCTGCTTGGTTTCTGCCTTGTCCTGCGTGAACAACTACTTATTCTTGGTTGGCGTAGCCCCTTGGCCTTGGAGGTGTCAGTGCTGGCGGGCTGTGTTGCCGCGACTGTCTTGAGGGCGAGCCTGAGCGCCTGCAGAGCATCTTTGGTATCTCCATCCACGGTGAAGGTACCGCTGCTCCCGGGCATCTTCACGAGGTTGTAGGCCGGATGGGTCACTGCCATGAATTGGGAAAAGGCTGGGTAGCCGAGGATGGCATTGTACGGGAGGCTAATGCGGGCGATGTCGAAGTTGACCAGCTCCGTGCGGAAGTTGTCGTGCATGCCGAAGGTCACAGGGAGGCGGATCTGCCCCAGGGAGCCGGAGGAACCGCCTCCAACACCGGAGAAGGGCTTGCTGGGTTGGAGCCGTTCCAGCAGTACATGGAGGAGGCTGAAGGCCTCCACCGAGAGCACGTTGAGGTCGGCACCGCCGTCGATGAGGGTCCTAGTGACGGCCACCTTGCAGATGGTGGGCGTGCAAAGCATTGGGAGCGCACTCGAGCAGGCAGTGTTGACGGGGTGATCATCGGAGCTGAAGGTCAGGTCGGCCTCGGGTGCCACTCAGCCCGGGGGAGCTCCGTGCCACTTGAGGGCAGCGCCAATCTGGCAAACAAACGGCTAGATGTGGCGGCCCAGGGGTGGCGCCTGCGAGCCGCCCAGGAGAGCTGCGACGACCAGGGGTGCCGGCGCAGCGTAGTGGGCGAGGAAGAGGTTGCACAGCTCCTCCCAGGAGGCCACATAAGTCGTCGGCAGGTGGAGCAGCCACACGCGTGGAACGTCGGTGAGGGCCATGGGAAACCAGTTAGCCATGACCCTGTCATCGCCCCCGGTCTTAAGGACGGCCTCCTCGTACGCTAGCAGGAAAGCAAGTGGATCTGTCGCGACATTGTAGCGTGGCGGCATCTCTGGCTTGAACTTGTGCGGCCACTGCACCTACCGCAAGGTGGGGGCCAAGGCTTGGAGCCCTTGGCCCCAGCACTGGCGTCAGCTGCTGGAACTGGCGGCGCGTTGTCCGCCATGAGGGAGAAGCGTGGTGTTGATGGAGAGCAGGTTAACGGAAGGGAGAGCTCCAGCGCACCCCTACCTGGCGCGCCAAATGTTGGATATCGGGTTCCGGCAAAACCCTTGAGGTTCAAACTCTGGGGTGCGCACAAAGATCTTCTCCCTACCGATCCACATCCCAAAACCTCGCCGTGAATCTAAGCTACACGATGAATCAACACAAGGGACACAAGGTTTATACTGGTTCGGGCCACCGTTGTGGTGTAATACCCTAATCCAGCGTGTGGTGTGGTGAATTGCCTCTGGGGCTGATGATGAACAGTACAGAGGAAGAACAACCTCGTGAGGGGTGTTCTTGAGATGGTGTGGTGTTCTGCTAGGGAAGGATTTGATCCCTTTCTAATGTGGTGGCTATCTCTATTTATAGAGGCCCTGGTCCTCTTCCCAAATATTGAGTGGGAAGGGAGCTAACAACGGCCATTTTGAAGGGGGACAACTAGTACAAGCTATCCTGACTAAAGTTGGTCTTTGACTGCCAAAGGCACTGGCGATGACGCTGTCTTGGGCTCCACGGTGATCTTCGTCGTGCCGTCCTGCCGGTCTTGGTCTTGTTGCACCGATTTGGAAACCTTTGCTTGATGCCTCGGTACTCCGCGCCTGCGCTTGCCCCCTTTGTACCAAAGAGGAAACGAGGACACTGCGCTGGCTGGCGCCCACCTGGCGCTCGCCTGGTCTCGATCGTCATGGCTTGCCTCACGAGCACCTCACGAGGTACTCCTTGCCTTGGTCTCTCCGCCTCCTCGCGAGCCTGCATGGTGAGGCCGCCCCTGAGGAAGCCTTGCATCGTCCGCCCCGCGAGGCTTAGCCCCTCGCGAGGGTCTTGAGCTTGGGTTGATGTAAACGGGCCGTACTGGGCCACTACTTGAGCCATGCCGCAGGCCGCAGGCAGGCAAGTCTGGGGACCACCGTTCCCAGAATGCCGACATATACTAGAGAGAGAGAGTGTGAAGAGTGCGAACCCTAGAAAACAAGCGCCGAGGCTGCAGCTTATACGTGATGAGGTGATTATATGGTCACTACGAGATCGTATAGCTCCGTATCCATCCATTTTGACCAGTCAAAGAATCCTCCTGGCACGAATTATGCTCAAGTGTAGTTATCGAACCTGAGACCTCAAGTTTGACGAGCGAACAGGCTAACCAGCTACACAACCCTCCCGTTATGTTCAATGAGAGGAAAATAACCTTTTAAACATTCCTGCATTCGTGTGACAAGCATGCCATGTTTTTTTGTGGGAGTCATTGGGATTTAAATCATAATCGTGTCATGTGGCTTTGGTGGTAAGATTATCCACAATGGTGCAGAAATAATGCAGCCTTAGTCACCTTACCTCTCTCCACGTAGTACGTTAGGTCCCACCAATCAGAGGGTGAAACAGACAAATTAATAAGAAAAATTAAAAGCGCCAGCTATGTATCTTACCTCACACATCTCGCTACTTCTCGGGAACACTGTCCCATTGATCCCTCATTTCGCTCACATACTATTTTAAGTGAATCCTTATTATGACATGCACACAATTTTGGGAACTTGTATTCGACCTAAGTCAGTGTGCCATTGTATCTCGTACTACTCCCTCCGTCTAGGTGTAATAAGTCACATTAGAAGGTGCAGCGGGACCAAGGTGCAAGTAGATTGGAGGAGAAGGAGAAACTTGACCGGTCATTCCTCCAATCAAAGCCCTGATTTCTGTCTCTAATCGCAACAATTAATCCAAACAACTAAGAGATGCCATTTTAGCTACCATGCAGGGCCATGTATTAACTCGCATGCAAGCCGACTTTGATTTCTTGACTGATCAACGCGTAGTTGCACTCCATGCATTGAGTTTCCGGGGGAGATAACAAGGCAGAGTAAGGAGCGTTTGGTTACATTGCTTAGCTAGGCTGGTCATAGTGGTGAGTAACTTGGACTAGAAACATGCATATGTTACTAGTCTATGTTACTACTATGCGAAGTTTGCCGTCGGAAGCGAGCCGATCTAGCTCTCCTGAGCTAGCAAGGTTTTTCTAGCCCACCCAAGCTAGCTGGCCCACAAAATCTAACATATTTTAACAGTTCCAAATGCCTAATCTTGCCCGGCTATGCTATAAGCTGTTCTTGCTAAGGATCCAAATGCTACCTAAGTAACAATGCTCGCTAGCAACGAGGCCAGGAGGGGATTGAGATGCGAAGTTAATGGATGATGCCTAAACATTTTGGGAATATCTGATTTCCGTAAGATGACTTAACACCTAGACGGAGGGAGTACTACTCCTCAGTCCATGTTTGATGAAATTCTCGTCACCTCTTCTCTTCTTCTACGTACTCCATTTGTATCTCACTTCCTGTGGCTTCGCACTCGCACGATTTTCCTATTCTATGAACCTGTGTGTGTTTGTGTGCTTGTGTGTGTGTGTTTAATAGCATGTGTGTGTTAGAGAGAGCGATAGATCGAACTACTCCTACAAAGAGATGGTGTGTACTGTACGATTTTAGCCGCGAGAGTCGGTGCATCCTCTCGTTTCCGGGCTTCCGGTAGGGACTGGTAGACAGTTGCCACGCCCGCTCCTGACCAGCCTGGCCCACCCAAAGCACCTCCATCGCCCGGGCGCACTTCCCACCCGAAACGGTCAGCCCCGCTCCAAAGAATCGGTGCCGCATTCATGCCCGGGCAGAGCGGACGCGGCCTCTCACTGGCGCCTGCTTTGAAGGGAGAAGCGGATTCAAGAGTGATGGTTGCTTCATCCGTCCAACTTACTGCTGGGTCTATGTGATTTGACGGCTGATTGGTCATTATTACTGAGGTAGTAGGACTGCTGGATGTCCCACGCTTTCGGCGAATGGAGGTACTAGTAGATTACAATTTTCTCCATTCTTACAGTGTAGGAGTGCAAGAGCAGTGTAAACATGCAGGCTCAGTGATTACATGGCCCACTTCACACTATCACCATATTTTCTGGACACCGTGCGACACCTAACTCTTTACATAATACTCGCTCCGTTCCGAAATATAAGTCTTTGTAGAAATTCCACTAGGTGGACTACATACGGAACAAAATGAATGAATCTACACTTAAAATGCATCTATATACATCCGTATGTGGTTCATGGTGAAATCTCTACAAAGACTTATAGTTAGGAACGGAGGAAGTACTAGTATAGTATGTACTGTAATTTATCAGCGAGATAAATTTGTACAATGCTATGAAGCTTCCAACTTCTGTTACATGTATCTTGCGTCCAAGGTTTCCTGTTGCAACACTTCATAAAATACAAAGGAGACTAACATGCATGCTATTGCATCTCAATGATTGACAGATCATAGCAAATATGTACTCCCTCCATTCCAAAATAAGTGTCTCAACTTTATGCAAACTTTAGTACAAAGTTGTACTACTACTAAAGTTGACACTTATTTTGGAACGGAGGCAGCTAAAGAAAAAAAATGATCCACGCAGTCCCTAGACCTTGAACCGTAAACCATAACTAGGCTTTAATTTGCTGGCAATGTTCGAGCTTCCTAAGAAATGAAGTTTGCAACCTTTTGACCATAGGATCATTTTGTGCAGTTTCACCAAAATCGAGATGAGCATCCCTGTGGCAAAGAAATTGAACAAGCATGATTAGAATAAGATTGATGGGACTAGTTGATGAGACATAAACTCATCACAAATACAGTACGTAGAAGCCAGTAGAGGTATGTGCGGGGCAAAGAAGTAGATAAATATCCACATGGAGTGATGTGGGCAGCTGGAGCAGTGGTGCAAGCCGGCTGCAAAGGGAGTTGTACCTGAGGGATGTCGAGACGTAGCTCAACCTTGAGAAGGGCGGCGGGAGGCGGCAACTTCCCACATCGCGGCAGTGAGCAAGGGACGAAGTCAACCTCACTGGCTTTGTGAGAGAGAACAGCGGGGGCCCCTGATCGGGACGTGCCGACAGTGGGTTATCGCCATCAGCAACGATGACAACATCTATACTAAGCAACCACCCCTTCCCCCGGCGGACGTGATCCGCCGGGATGTTAGAGATGTGGCCACAGTCGTTTTGTGTGAGAGAGTGTGAAGAGAGAAACCCCAGCAAGCAACCGTGTAGGCTGGCCCGTCCTAACTATGAATATAGTGGAGCGGTTTCCTTTTCTCTCCATATGAACCTATCATATTGCATATGTGCCACTGAAGAAAAAAAAACTTTATTTATAAATGACGCGGCACCTACTACTCATTCTCCTATAAACCTTGCGCTTGGCATCTCAAAAATATTAACCTTGCAATTGGCTCTTCGCCTCTTCGGGAAGTCGAGCAATAATGGTACTGCGGTATATATTGTTCTGGCTATATGAGACCGAGCAATATTGCTACACGTCCACCACGTGGGCCAGGGTCAAGGGGCGAGGGAGAGTGCATACTATTACGTCTGTTTCACAATATGGACTACATACGGAGCAAAATGAGTGAATCTACACTCTAAAATACGTCTATAAGTGTTTGGAGTATGTACTAGTAGTTCATATTGAAATCTACTAAAGGACGTATATATTCCAAACAATATGATAATCTCTATAACCAAGGCAGTAGGGACGAGGAGTAAACAGAGGGAGTAGTAAAATTTTCTCCTCGTCCTACGAGCCACTGCACGTGTGGGCGAGGGAGCGGGCGTAAGGCGTATAGTAGTACTACTAGTACTAGTAAGCAAGCTTCACATTGACCTGCGAGCAACCATGCCCGTGGGCGGGGGAGACTGCATACTAAGCAAGCTTCTCCTCGTTCTGCGAGTTTACGAGACACATCATAAGTACTCCAGTGTATAGAGCCTTGCCTCTAAGGTAGGCCCCGCATGGTTTGCCTCTTTTTTAACATGACGCGTCAAGTCACAATTTGTTTGTTCACCCGTGGAAGACGATCCTCCCTCCATCAAGTGGATAACCAGTACACGTGTCAAATTACCACGTGGGCTGCCTTTTCGTACAGAAATGAGCTCCACCGTGTACCCGCGTAGGTGTGGTTGGGAAAGAGACGGGAGTATGTGCACCGTGCGTGCACCTCTTCTCTTCATGCACGTCCCCCACCTACGTGTGTGTGTGTGAGAGAGATATAAACCTATACAGATGGCGTGTGCGTTCGTGAGTGATTTCATGAATGTATTTGTGGGAATATGTGTCGATGCCATCTCAAACAAAATTTTGCATGCAATGTGTGTGAAATGGAGGCCTATCCATATCATATATAGAGGGCCAGGCGATCCACGAGAAGAGAGGGAGGGGTCATAGATATCGGTAGAGTCGAAGAGAGGATCAAGTGGGTGGGTGCAAGATCAATGAAGAGAGCCATCAAAATTGTGTGTGTGCGCATGTCAAAGATATAGGGCGACTACCTACCGAAACGTCAGAGGGCAAAGGTCAAGTTTGTGTGTGGCAGGGAGACATGACTAGAGCGGTCGATGTATCGGTGTGTGTGTGTGTGTGTGGGAGGGGGTGGGGGGAGGGATAGGCAGAGTCCTAACTATAGAGGTAGAATGACTCGTATGTGTTGAGAAGCAAAGACCCAGCTATGTCTTGAGGGAGATCGGTCGACATCCATACATAACTGAAGGACGGGAAATAGGATGGGACAGAGAGAGAGAGAGAGAGAGAGAGGAGAGAGAGGGAGGGAGTGGGGTAGAGTGTTGGATGGGTGATGGAGTTGCTTCTCGAAGATGGTGGGAGAGGCCTACTAGACAAACTGCGGGTGGAACTGCAATATTATCAATAAGAGTGGGGATGTGTTTTTGTGTGTGCCTGTGCGTGATAGATCTGTCGGGACGCATCCATGGATGATGAAGGGGAACCATGTGTTTGGTAAGCAAACCTAACTAGACCAGTAGATCAATTGTTGTTTGTCGGAGGAAAGGAGAGACATAACTAATGAGGTAGATCGATCGACGCGTGAGGAAAACGAGTTATAAAGACCTAGCTATCTATATGTATAGCGGGAGATTGGTCGGTGTACGTCCATTTGTTAGAGGCAAATAAGGCCCAGCGAGACAGATAGACAGAGAGAATGGAGCTAGGAGGTGGTGCGAGAGGCCCAGCTACTAGCTAGATAGGGGGAGGAGTGTGCGGTTGTGAGATCGATGAAAAGAGGGGTGAGAGTTTACACATGTGGGACTGTATGAGAGACACGAGGCAAGGACACATAAAGGAGGAGATTGAAGGTGCGTGTGTATGTTGTAGGCAGACATCGCTGGAGAGGTTTATTGATCGGTGTGTGTCGGAAAGGAGTTGTGGAGAGTATGGGAGAACGACCTAAAGAAAAAAAATGAATGTGTGTGATGGATAGAATGCTGAGTGAGGGGGAGGGCGAGGAGGGCATGTGCATACACGAGATAAAGTTAGTGGTAGCTACAAAAGTTAGAGGATTGTGTGGGTGTAAGAGACTAACAAAGATCATAATTTGATATGAAAGTGGATTCATATATTTGAATAGGATATCATAGTGTTTTAAACATATGCATGCATGAATATAGCGGTGATACGCGTGTTGTGGTTTTGCACATGTTATACCATAATGTGATAATGCATGGCGTTTGCAACTCACAGCTAAATGTCAAACAATCTAAACCATACTATACATCGAATAATCTCACATTTTATTTGAATTTGTGATAATGTGTGGCGTTTGTAGCTTACAACTAAATATCGAACAATCTAAACAATACTATATATCGAACATTCTCTCATTTTATTTGTATTTGTGGTAATGTGCGGTGTTTGCAACTCACATCTAAATACTTGTAGGCGCAGGGGGCGAGGCACCATACATAATGTGATAAACACATTATACATATGAGACATGGTTTAGATTATGAAGATCTAGCTAGAGCTTGAAATGTATTGTGATTTGAAATCAACATAAAGTGGATTCAAAAAACTGAGTTCGAGTTCATATAGTACACATAGTTCATATGTAACTCGAGACTAATCATGTGGTGTGCTGTGAAGATAATACACAAATGATGGTTTAACTTGACAATAATGATGATTGTAGATCTTACTAAAATAGAGAAACGAATTGAAATGCTTTGACTTCACAACAATCATTATTGTAGATCTAATTCAAATAGAGAAACGAACTCAAATTTAGTTCATATTGAAGCGGTAGTATATACGTTTGGAATACACTAAAACGTTCATTTGAGTAGTAGGTTGCATGCATTATACACGTAGCAAAATATTTTAATTGAACATAACATGAATTCAAAGTTTTGAATGACATTTGTAGTACGAATTGATTTGTTACAGTACACGTTAGGCTTGTCCGGAAATTTCAACCCGCGCTTCATTAGCCCAAAATATTTAAGATACATCTTTGTCTCGTTGTGCTTCGACAACTCCCTCCATCTCAACCCGCACATTGCTATTCCAAAATTACAACGCGGGCGAAAACTCCCACCTCCTATGAAATCCCGACATGCAAAATGCCTGTGCTACCCCTGAACCGAAAGAACTGCCTAAATTGGTGGGGGTACTTTCATAACTTACCCCACATTTCGGAAAAGCGCGTCCCTAAGCCATGGTTCCCCACTCCCATCCCATCCGCCCACCCATTCATACACCAAGGCCGCGAAAACCCGCGAAGCCCCACACCCTGCTCCGTCCGCCACCTAGCCGGAGCCTCTTCCCCGACGGCGTCGTCCACAACAATACCTTGACGTCCCTCATCCACCGTACCGGATGAGGATCCGTTGTCGATCTGGTCATCCCGCGGGTTCAGCCACCCCGTCCTCCACCTCCAAGGAGCTGCCCCTATGTTCCCCTCATCTTTCGCGCCACCTCCATTCCCATGCCGCTGTTTTCACCCGCACCACCGGAAGAGCATCATGATCACCGTTTCCTCGGATGAAGTTGCGGCCTAATCGACGCCACCAAAGAGGTTGTACACTAATCGCCGCATTTTCTTCTTGATTCGATCTCACAGTGCTGCTGGCGCTCGGTCCCGAGCCGACACGGCGCGGCTCCATCCACGGTGGCATCGCTGGCCACTTCCTCCATGGCATCACTCCCTCGGCGGTGACGTCCACATCAGTAGGAGCTGCTGTCGCTTTAGCTCTCACTCGCGTTGCTGCTCTGCTCTTGCTCTCGGTCCTCTGCCTAGTCTGCTCTTGCTATTGCTCTTGCTCTTGCTCGCGCTGCTCCTCTCGCTCTTGCTTTTGCTTGCGATGCTGCTCCGATTTAGCTACACTTCAGTCGACTGAATCGACTTTTGGGTTAGCCGATTTTCAGGGAGTGGGGGGCTTGCTGGAGTTAAGGAAGAACCAACCGCAACGGGGAGGGGGGGGGGGCTCGCCGGAGAGGTAACCCGCTACCTATCTTAGGGTTCAGGGTGGGGGCAGTGGTCGGCGGCGGTGGTGGGGCGGTGGCATGGGGATCGCTAGAGAAAAATCTCGGCACGGGGGGCCCTAGATGGATGGCCGGGGCGGCGGTGGACCGGCGGTGGGGAGTGTTTTCGGGGCGGCCGGGGCGGCACACCGCCGGCCGCAGGTGGTGGGGGGCGGCTATTTGGCCGATTGGGGCTGGCGGCTCAGGGGCTGGAGGTTGAAGATGAACTGCAGGCCCTTGATTTCGTATCCAACGGCTGCAAAATTGACTGACCAGAGATGAAAAAGTCAGTCGACTGACGTGTAGCCTCACCTCTAGTGCGTTCAGTTTCGACAGCCAAATTCAGTTTCGACAGCAAAATTCAGTTTCGACAGTTAAGTTCAGTTTCGACAGTTAAATTCAGTTTCGACAGTTAAGTTCAGAGATGAGCGGCTGATGTATTTTACATCTAGCACTTTGTGGTTACGTATTTTATGTCATCTATTGGAGATGCTATTAGAATTCCACTGAGGTTAACGTTGTCTCTCTTGTCCTGCTTCAGCCTCGGTGTCGTACAACTCACCGGAGCGGCCCCAACGACGAAACCCTCCATCACAATGGAGCAGTACCTCGGGCTCCATTTCTAGACGCCTAAGATCTTCTCCCCCTTCTCCGACAGCCAAGTCAGCCGGATTATCCTCACTGACCAACCCAATCATGCTGAGATCGACATGGCTTCACGAAAGAGGTTGTACACTTGTTGCATCTTTTGTTACTCTACATGTTATATATATTGTCCACTGAGCACACGCAGTAACGTGAGATATGATTAGTTTCTCCTACTATATGACAAGCAGTGAGGTACCAGGCAACTTAACTATCTATGATGGACTCTCTTGAACGACATCACCATTTATCTCCGCGAGTTTGAGCTATGCATTTGTCGATGGGCCTGCGAGTTGAGCTAGTAGGGCAGTGGCCTGGGTCCAAAGTAGTAGAAGTAGCACAAAAACATTTTCTGAGTGTAGGCTTTTCCTTGCTCAAGCTAGCCTACTAGAATCGCCAGTGCTTGAAAGAAAAAGTGAAGGAAAAACATAGGAATTGGAAAGTTTCCTATGGTACTACTATTCATGCATTTGGTTCAAAGGAATGGAGCAAAGGAAAACTGTAGGATTTGTTCCTTTAGTGTCTCCTTGAAAGAAAAACCATAGGTATTTTAATGTCCACTTGTCCTCCTTTTCAAATTCCTATTCATGAAGCACAAGACTAAGAGATAGTAGCATAATAGCATTATAACCGTACATTTTCTTGTGGTTTGACTTAATCTCACCATGCTTCTTTGCATCCTGTGATCTTCCAATTCTCGTGAACCAAACACCCAAATTGGCAGAAATCCTGTGTTTTTGAATTCTCTATTTTGCATGTGCATTCCTATCCTATTACTATGTATTTCCTATCCATGCGTTGTTAGAATCCTCCAATTCAAACGAGCCCTTACAAAATTACTTCTCTTATAGATAGTTGTCAAAGAAAACCTTGCATGGTTTGTCCCGCTCCTGCTGCGCCATCGTCCACCCTAGCTCAGCTGCTCCACTCACAGAAGGGTTCAGCAAAGCAGGGATCCGGCCTCCAGACTGTCTTTCCCCGCCTCAGATTTTCTTCCCCACCGCCGATAGCCATGACAACTACATTACCATCATCAACCGAGCATATGACCTCAAGGACTACACGGGTCCGCAAGAGAGGTCGCACTCTTTCATGTCTGCTTACGTTATGCATCACTTAATATTACATGCTACTTTATCGTCCTGTTCACCGATTAGACTCTGGGTCAGCTCCAAACTAATGGTCAACCTTGAGTTTTTAAATGGTAGTGGGGTACATATCGGGTCTGCAATCAATAATATCTATATACTATCTGGTTAATCTCTGGTGTCTACTATGAGTTTCATGTTGGGTGGGAAACAAATAGTAAAGAAGCCATTATCTGTATTTTTTAACTGAAGCCATTATCTGCCTGCTATCATTGGTTTTGGGTCTATCCACAGGTTGCTACCATCACACTGGATTTCTGCATGCACTCCTTACATAATCTCACTATGTTTTATTCCTATGCATGTCAGTTATTGTACACAATGGAACTTAACATGTAGAGCTAAGGAGACGAGCCTTGCATGTCAAAAAAAAATCATGCACATGTCGCTCCATGGTAGGCGCAAAGGTTGCCCCCCTCCACCCATTTCGGATTGTAATCGAGAGGAAGATATCAGTTCTGAGGGGGATTCAGAAAGAGAAGACCACTCCTATTTACCCCATGAGGTCTTCGCTCTAACTTGGCATGCTGATGTTGGTTATATCATGCATATGGTGCCTTGCTTTTCTTACTTTATACATCAAATATATCATCTTCTTAGTTTAGACATGCTTTGTGTGAATGCCATCTGTTTAGTTTATTCATTGTTTATGTGAATTATGCAACGCCATCTTGTTTAGCCAGGCATCATATATGTAAATTTTGCAATGCCATCCTGCTTAGCCAGTCTTATATGTTAATTATATCAGGCCATCCTTTTTTTTCATTACGTATTACATTTGTCAACAATGTTAGTACATTCAACTGCTCTTCGTGTGCATCAGCCATTAGACACGGTGATGGAAAATTCTGGAGTGAAAACAAGGTCTTCAGAGCAGGCTATGCTATCCGACGAAGCGCATATCTTGCTGGTTACGGATAGCTCCTCAGAGGAGGATTCAGAGACAGATGACCAGTCCTATCCCCCCCCCCCGAGGTGTATGCTCTAACTTGCCAGGGTTATGTTGCTCATATCGTGCGTATGGTGTCTTGCATTGCTATGTGATTTGATTAGTTTAGACATGCTTTGTGTGAATGCCATTTGTTAAGTGTCTAATTACCATATATGTGAATTATGCATTTCCATCTTGTTGCAAGACATTATATATGTGAATTATGGAATGCTATCTCATTATATATGTGAATTATGCAATGCCATGCTGTTTAGCCAATCATCATGTATGTGAATTATATCATGCTATCATTTATTTGTATTACATGTTCCATTTGTCGATGTTGTTTGTATATTCAACTACTCATGCTGTGCATCAGCCATTTGAAGCGGTGATGGAAGTATCTGGAGTGAAAACAAGGTATTCAGAGCAGACACTAGTACCTGCTGAAGCAGACATCTTGCTGGTTACAGAGAGCTCCTCAGAGGGGGATTCAGAGACTAATGACCAGTCCTATTTCTCCCTTGAGGTCTATGCTCAAACTTGGCAGGGTTATATTACCCATGTCATGCATGTTGTCTTGCATTGCTTAGTTTTTACATCATATATGGATTGCCATCTGCTTACTTTCTTACTATATAAATCATATATTTGAATTATAGCATGCCATCATGTTTACATAGTACATACACAACATCTATCTGAATTATGGCATGGCAACCCATTTGTTAAAGAGATCATATAGTTATATCATCTCATCCCGTTTAGTGTTTACAGTCATCATATTTTGAATTATGGCATTCTATCCGTGAATGTATGTGAATTATGGCATGCCAACCTATTTAATAAACACATTATATAGTTATATCATATCATCCTGTTTACATAGTCATCATATTTTGAAGTATGTCATTCCATCTTTTTTAGTTAGCCATCATAATGTGAAATTGTATCATGCTATCCTGTTTAGTTAGCCATCATATATGTGAAATTGTGTCATGCTATCATGTTTGGTTAGACAACATAAATGTGAATTATTTCATGCCCTCTTTTATTCCCCACTATCCATTGCACCTGTCTATCATACAATGTCTGTACTTTCAAGTACTTTTCTTGTTTATTAGCCATTTGAATTGGAGAGGGTGATGGCAATATCTAAGGGGGTAACAACACGGTCTTCAGAAAAGATAGTGCTACCAGTTGATGCAGATAGAACCACATTTGTACTTGCCCAAGAACCAGCTCCACCACACATAACCCAGACTATCGCAGATTGTAACCCTACCCAGTTGGACAGAGAACTAGCTACACCCCTTCTAACCCCAACCCCGGCAGATAGTAACCCAGTTCCAGTTGACACAGCACCGTCTCCGCCACAGAGCACCCAAACACAAGCAGTTAGTAAGGGAACTGCAGCGCCCAAAGCACGAGGACGGAATTTGAAGGATGGAACTAAAACTCCAATGGCGCAATAGGTATGTTTCAAACCTGTTTCTTTAACTGGTTTGCTGTTGTAACCTACTCTACGTTGAATTCAGATTCAATTGAATAAACAGTTATGTTCTCATGTCATGCATATTACAAGTGTTGCTATTGCTCTATAGTTTCCCACAGTTATATTCTATCTATTATGCTTTGTCTTAAACAAATATTATTTGAACTGTGTCTCCATCTTGATTCGGCAACAAAAACTAGAATGATATAGACCATAAAGTGACCATGGTACATAGATATATGTTTGTTTCATGATGTTATCCTGTCCACTTTACTACTGAACTCATTTACCAAAATGAGTTTCATATACAACATGGTAAATCTGTGATGTGTCTGCTTGTTTCTCCTTTTGAATGCGGACAAAATATTGGAGAACAGTACCCCATTATGCAATTGTAAAGGAAGTAATGCAGATAAGGTTCAAGATAGTGAGACATCCCTGTTGGTTTCCAAGAAAGCTGATAAAAACTATCTTGATGATAGTGAGAGAACCCAAAAGTACTGTCTTGATGTAGTCTTCGAGTTACTGGCCACTACTGCTAGCACAAGCTCTTCGAACTCGCTGCCTGAATCAGTTCGTCTTCTTGAGTCTCAACTTCAAGTTGAAAGACATTGATCAGAGGTGCTGCGACAGGAAGCTGAAGGACTGAGGAAGTCCCTGCAGAATTCAGATGCATACTTTCTGGTGCAACAACAAGCGCTGGAGGATTTAAGCGCCAAACAAGAGAAAGTTAATAAGCTTGCTAAGCATCTTGCTAGCATTATGGGTACCCAGGATATTGTTTCCTGAGATCTTCTAAAGTGGTTTCAGTTCTGGACTTGTTTTGCTGCGGCGTTTATTTGCGCTGGTCGCCAACTTTGACAACCAGTGTATATGATATGTTGCTTTGTTCCCTATATTTGCACTGGTGGCGAACTTTGATGCCAAGTAGATGTAATATGTGTAATAGCCGTCATAGCCTAGAGTAAGTTGCTTGCTTATTTATTTCCTTATTGTCTTGTTTATTTGTTTGCTTGTAGTCAATGCAGTTCTTTTCCGTGGTTTGCTAGTGGCCGCAATAACCTATTTTTTAAAACTGGGCCATAATAAACATGGGCTACATATTTACTGTAGTGACACTGGGCCTCCTACCGGCCGTAGAAACAATGGGCCTTCTATGGGCCGTAGAAACAATGGGCCTTCTATGGGTCGTAGTCACAGTGGGCCTTCTATGGGCCGTATCATCAATGGGCCTTATATGGGTCGTATGATCGATTGGCCAAACATGGGCCAATAACAGACCGCATTATAGCCATAAACGGGCTAGAGTTGGAATCGTCCGTTCATGGGCCGACCATAACGGGCCGTCGTTAATAGGTCGTATCTGATGACGCTATGAAAACGGCCCTACGTATTAACATGCCATAAATGGGCCGACTGTAACAACAGGCTGAATTTGGCCCACAAGCAAAAAATGACAGTAACGGGCCGTATGTAACCGAATGCCGGAAATGAGCCCAAGAATAAATGAGCCTTGAGAAGGCCGAAAGATAACATGGGCTGGAAACGGCCCACTGGAACAATGGGCCGTTAGTGGGTATAAAGTGATACTCTGTTCATTACGGGCCAGTTTCACCACGGGCTGTTAATGGGCCAAGAGTTACAAAGGGCCTCATATGGGCCGAAAGACTTCATGGGCCATACATGGGCCGGAAGTTAAAACGGGCTGGAATCATATTGGATGGCCCATATGACGCTACTGGGCCTAATTCGAATAGGTCGTAACGGGCCCTGGGGTAGCAAGCTGTAAATGGGCTATATGCGAACAGGCCATTAACATGCTTTCAGTGGGCCGGCCCGCCACCTTTTGACCAAGTCAAATGGGCTGGCCTTTTCACAGGAATGGGCCTCTGTTTGGCCATGCCACATGTCGATGTATCATAGGCGCCTTCTGTCCAATGAGTAGACGACATCTGTCCCGACGGTGAGCCGACACGTGTTTCCTCCAGCCAATGATAATTTTACACGTGGAAAATCCCCATTGGTCGGGGCTATTGACGGGTTATCGGATCCAAAACCGGACCCGATAGCTTAACGGCGTTCCGTTACGGTGGATGCCACGTGTCGGTCACCCTTGACGAAAACACTTCTATGACGCGCGATTTATCGTCATGGAAGTGGACACTTCCGTGATGATAATTTTGGTAATGTCATGGAACACTTCTACGACAGCAGAGGTATGGCTATCTTGATTCTGTCATAAAATCGTCATGGATGTACATGCATGACAAAAAACGAGACCTACTGTGACAAACACGTATCATCACGGAAGTGTATTTTTTGTAATGATGGCTAGTGCTCCCATCTCTTCCTCCCATCCCCAAGGCCCCAGAAAAGGCGATTGGGAGAAATGTTCCGTATCCCACAGTCAATTAGTGAAGCTGCAGACACAGGGATTTCTTCCCCCGCGGATCTAGTTCCCGTTCGAGCCGGATTGGCTTCCTTCAACAGCGGGGCTCAGGCGGGGAATTTGCCCAATCCATCCAGGGGGAACGCGTGTGATTCGTTCCCTACTTATTGAGAGGTGTTGGATTTCCAATCCACCCATTCCTCCGAGGGCTTCTGGAGTATTATGGCCTCCAACTGCACAATTTCACTCCTGCCTCCATCCTGCATATCGCGGGTTACGTTACCCTTTGTGAGATATTCCTGGGTTGTGAGGCCCAATTTGAATTACGGAGGGAACTATTTTGCCTCATCCCTCGTAGCCAGGAGGGATCAATATTTGAAGTGGGCGGAGCCGAGGTATGGCGCATCGCCGGGACCGGATACCTGTCCGGCACGCCGAAGAAGGCATCCGAAGAGTGGCCATCCGAATGGTTCTATATATAGGACGTCTCCCTTCCTGACCCAGTCCGAATGGGTCTTCCCGAATTTTCAAGCGTTCCATTGAAGAAGCGCCACAGTTGGCGCCCTTAGAGCCTCAAGGAGGAAGATAACACGGAAGTCTGTCAATTGATGTGCAAGATAAAGACGCTCGTCCAGTTTGGATTATTAATAGTCGAGGTAATGGCGACTTCCATAGTACGAGGGGTTCAGCCACTCTAGTACAGAGGGCATCCCATGTGGCACTATAATGGGGAAGATGACGCCTCCCGCTGCAGTCGGAAGGGTCCGGACACCACCACCGCTTTGGCCAAAATACTGGTCGAACTATACAAAGGGGAGAAAGAGGAATTCACTCGTATTAAGCGTCGAGATGGATTTTCCATGTACAATCCTCCGAGTTGGGTGAGTTCCAATCCCACTACTCTACTCAATCTACTCCCTGAGTCAGTTTCCATGGACAGTAATCCGTCCATTTGTAACAGGAATGGCGAAAGATCACGAAGGGGCTCCACAGCCCCGCCCCACAGCCAGAGGACCACAACCGGGACCTTGACCACGAATTCAAAGAGGATCCAGATATATTCCTGGAGCTCGAGGATGGGGTGTTCTACCAGGCGAGCTATGACGGCACGAAAGTGGCCATCACTGTCGTGGTAACGATTCTGACAATAAGAGAGGGGTAGGACAAAGGAGCATGATCTATCGAGATGCAAATGGGTGACACGGTGGTTTTAACGAGTTCGGGCCTCTCACGGTGGAGATAACAACCCTACGTCTCGTGCTCCGGAGAGGCTTTGTTTTATCTGTATATGTATCCGGAGATTACAATGTATGAGAGAAGGGAACGGATCCCATGCCTGAGCTAAGTCCCGAGACTAATGACGAAAAGAGAGAGAGGTGGAAGAAAAAAGCCCCCAAGTCTAGTGGTGGGTGTGGCTTATATAGAGTGCGCCACCCCCTCACCTCCTATGTTACAAAGTGGGGCATGAATGCCATAATGTCAACCCACTACCAAGCCCTCACCATGAGAATGATGCCGACTGCTTTGTTGCCTCCTGGTCTTCATATATCTGAGTGAGTCATGCGGTCGAGTGGATGGTATACTGCTTGGTCGAGTGGATAGTATGCTGCTTGTCCGAGTGGATAGTATGTCTGTATGAAATTTATCTGGACCCATGTGTTGTGTGGAACCCATGCTTTATGATATTTCGACCCTTCGTGGGCCTACCTGTTATGTGTATCCCCAACAATCACCGCTGACTATCCCGGTCGTCTCCCTGCCTCACACGTAAGTAATCAGGAGACATCTCCTCCGAAAGAGCTTCCTCATTGTGCCTCACCCACCGCACTATCTCGTGCTCCAAAGGGGAGGTGCTCAGCGCACCGTCCTGCACCAAAGGCGACTCCAAAGAGAGTGGCGCCCGCACCAAGCAAGCTTTCGAAGAGGAAGGCAGGCGAAGATACATCAGAGGTGTCATCAAAGGGGTATGGCATTGTAAATATGCCCTTTGGTAGTCACATCCAACTGTGACATTATCCGTTCGCGTCTTATCAGGAAGAGCGTTCGTCGGACTATGTCCAGGAGTCCTGCCCGTCACACTCCCAACAGCCAGGTTCCAACCCCTACTGTAACGAGGAGAGCTGATACAGGAGTGCCGCCGGACTGTCCTTTGGCAGAGGATTCAGATGATGTGTCCGTCACAAACTCGAAAGTGGAGAGCCCCATGAACCATCAGCGTCGGAGGGCCGCTCTTCACGACCCTAGCTTTACAACAAAGGCATTCAATGCCTTCAGCTCGGGTGATGCATACATCCGAGCTGCTCGAGATGGGCTTCCTAGAGCCACAAACCAATATTTGAAAGATATGCAGGTAAGCTCACATTATATACCAGTAGCCCCCGATACCTGAAGCAGTTGATTCAGCTGATTTAAGGATCATTGTAAAACCAGGTGCTTATGGAGAAGAACAACATGTTGTCTCAAGAGCTGGAAAAGTGTCGGACCCAGCTAGCTTCTGCGACAGCCGAACTAGAGATATCCAAGAAGGCATCGCCTGGTAATGTGTCCCTCTATCGAGAAAAACCGAATTATATACCAGTAATGCAAACACAGTTGCATATCTTATGGTAGGATCGTCAGATCATCCGGGAAAGACGCGGAAGTAGCACAAGCGGGTGAACAAGAAGCCAAAAGGCAACTGGCTGCGGGTGAACGTATACTGACACGGGCCAGGGAGGAGAAAAACAAACTCTGGGATTTGAACGCACAGCTGGACGAAGAACTGAAAGATGTGCGGGCCCATCTGGCTAACTCCTTAAAGGAAAATAAAAGGCTGCGAGGCGGCATATTTAGTATGTGATCAAACTTACCTACACATAACTCGGCGACGAAAGGAACTGACAGAGTTATGTCTATAGGTATGCTAACTAGCCGTCCCGAAGAGGAGATGTCCAGATCTTCAGGCGATCTGCTACAAGAGCTGTCACGAATGCACGAGCGATCTCGCCAGGCGATGCAAAGTGTCACCGAGGCTTTATGGACATCCGCCTCCCCTCCAGGAAGTATGGAGGAGCTTGTATAGATATTCAAGGGAGCGAGGCAGTGCTTCTGATTATGGAAGATATCGGCCTGCCGGGAAGGTGCGCGAGAGGCCTGGGCCATGGTGAAAACACGGTATACCAAGCTTGATCCGAATCATATGGCCCCGGCCGGACCTTTAGGGTCAGACGGAAAAGAAATTCCCATTAGTTTGGTATATGACCAGGTAAAAGTAGCCGCAAAGTTTTCTCAACAGGATTGTGATCTATACAACCTGTTGGACGGCATAGAAGAGGAAATTTTTGAGTCCAAGTGACTATGTACTTTCCTTGACATATTCTCCCTAGTTGGATTGTAAAATAATTATCATGGAAGACCTTTTCGCTTCGACCTCTGGACCCGAGGGTGTGGAGTGTTTCCGGATACCTGAGCAGCAAAATAAACCGAGGTATGCGTGGAAACCAGGCATAGGGGTCATAGTTGCTTGAACAGACAAGTATCCGGCTAGCTATGTTATATTACATTGTGATTGTAAGAAACATCTTCCAGAGAGAATAGTTCTGTTAAGGGTTCCTTTCCCTGGGTGAGCATGCGATAACCTGCATATCCGAACTATGATTGAAAAATCGCAACATTCGTAATATCTAGGGCTTCATAGTTTACTGAGTAAAAAACATCTTTAGTCTCCCGACCAAATATTCCCTTAAGAACGCTAGCTTTCCGCTTCACCCAGTCTGAGGTACACATCCGAATAACCCGGTAGTAATAATCATAGAGGTGCTCCCTTTATGCCCTAGCCAAACTAACAGGAACGTCGGGCATAAGCACAGGAGCCAGGCAACCCAGCTTGGCCAAAATATAAGTCATATCGATGCATATAATGGCGAAGAAAAGGTACATACGAGGAAAAGACACATATGTGGTGAGCTTAACGCTTGCAAAATAATAATAACAAGCTTCTATACAAGAAGCCCCCCAGGTATAATGAACGTACATATTTGAGGATGTGTGTGTCGTGGGTGCACGGTTTAGCCGCACGAAAGATTTAAGGCTAAAAAAGAAAAAAAAAGCGAAAAGAGAGGGAAAATATAATGGAAACAAAAGGGAGAAGGAGACGAACAAAGAGTTCGGCGCTAGGCATAGAATCTTCGGAGTCTGGCCGCGTTCCATGGGTTCGGCTCTATGTGATTGTCTGATGCATCACGCAGGCGGTACGCTCCTCCAGTGAGAACTTCGTCAATGATGAAGGGACCCTCCCACTTGGGCTTGAGTTTGTCCTTTTTCTTCTTCGGCAAGCGTAGAACGAGTTCACCAACATTATAAGTCTTGGCCCGCACTTCTCTGCTTTGATATCTGCGGGCCTGTTGTTGATAAAATGTGAAACGGGCTTTTGCGATGTCGCCTCCTCCTCCAGGGCATCTAAGTTGTCCTGCCGATCGAGCTCAGCCTCTCTCTCTTCATACATGCGCATTCGAGGTGAGTCATGAATAATGTCGTAGGGTAACACAACCTCTGCGTCGTACACCATGAAGAAATGTGTATATCCGGTAGTGCGATTGGGCATGGTCCGTAGCCCCCAGAGTACGGAGTAGAGCTCCTCGACCCAGTGCTTGTCTGATTCTTTCAAAACCGCACTAGTCTGGGCTTAATGCCGCTCATAATAAGACCATTGGCTCGTTCTACTTGAACATTTGTTTGCGGGTGATAGACGGAGGCGTAATCAAGCTTAATGCCCAGATTAATACACCATGTTTTCAGTCATCGGCTGTGAAATTGGAGCCATTATCGCTGATGATGCTGTGTGGAACACCATAACGGTGCACAATACCGGATATGAAGTCTATCACTGGTCCGGCTTTGGCCGTTTTAACTGGTTTGGCCTCTATCCACTTAGTGAATTTATCCACCATGACCAACAGATATTTTTTCTTATGGCTTCCTCCTTTAAGGGGTTCGACCATATCAAGCCCCCAGACTGCAAAAGGCCAAGTGATGTGGATTGTTTGTAGAGCGGTGGGTGGCATATGGCTTTGGTTGGCGAAAAGCTGGCATCCGACGCAACGTTGGACAAGGTCCTGTGCATCTGATCGGGCCGTCGGCCAATAGAAACCTGTACAGAATGCCTTGCTTACAAGGGCCCGAGCCGCAGCGTGGTGACCACCGAGACCGGCATGAATTTCACCCAAGAGCTGCCGCCCCTCTTCCTCGGAGATACATCTTTGAAGTACTCCGGTAGCGCTTTTCTTGTAGAGTTCTCCGTCGTGAACCTTGTAGGCTTTCCAACACCGGACAATGCGGCATGCCTCATTATGTTCCTCAAGGAGTTCTCGCCTATTAAGTTAGGCCAAGAAGGGTTCGGTCCATGGGACAATGACTGCCATGATAAGATGGGCCGACAGTGTTATTTCGATGGATGAGCCCCCGATGATATCGGTGTGTTCGGAATCTGGGGTTATAGTAGGATGCGGACTAGTATTGCCGCTCTCCCCTTGCCACACCACGGATGGCTTGAAGAGCCTCTCCAGAAAGATGTTAGGTGGGATGGGGTCGCGCTTGGCACCGATGTGAGCAAGGACATCCGCCGCTTGGTTACTTTCTCAAGCCACATGATGAAACTCGAGCCCCTCGAACCGAGCCGACATTTTGAGAACGGTGTTGCGGTAAGCCACCATCTTCAGATCTTTGGCATCGAAATCTCCATTTATTTGAGATATTGCGAAGTTTGGATCCCCACGCACCTCCAGGCGTCGTATGCCCATGGAGATAGCCATCCGAAGACCATGCAATAAGGTCTCGTATTCGGCTGCATTGTTGGAGTCTATGTATAATATTTGGAGTATGTACTGAACTGTATCTCGAGTGGGGGATGTTAGGACAATGCCCGCTCCTAAGCCCGCCAGCATTTTGGAGCCGTTGAAGTGCATGACCCAGTTGGAATATGTGCCATACTCTTTAGGGAGTTCTGCCTCTGTCCATTCGGCGATGAAGTCGGCCAGTACTTGGGTTTAATGGCCCGGCGCGGTCTGTATGTTATGTCAATTGGGAGGAGCTCAATGGCCCACTTGGCAATCCGTCCCGTGGCATCGCGGTTGTTTATTATGTCATTGAGTGGTACTTCGGAAGCCACCGTGATTGAGCACTCTTGAAAGTAGTGTCATAGCTTCCGGGATGCCATGAAGACCGCGTATGCTATTTTTTGGTAATGAGGGTACCGAGATTTGCATGGTGTGAGGACAGTGGATACATAGTATACCGGCTTCTGCAGTGGTAATTTGTGTCCGTCCTCCTTTCGTTCAACGACGAGCACCGCACTTACGACCTGGTGTGTTGCCCATATGTATAATAACATGGGTTGGTCGGCGTTTGGTGCGGCTAGGATTGGGTTGCTCGCTAAAAGAGCCTTTATTTCTTCCAGTCTGGCCGTTGCTGCGTCCGTCCACTCGAAGTGATCGGTGCGTCGGAGAAGGCGATAAAGTGGCAATGCTTTTTCTCCTAGTCTGGAGATAAAGTGGCTTAAAGCTGCCACACATCCGGCTAGTTTTTCGACTTGTTTAAGGTCTGTTGGCGTAGCCAACTGTGACAAAGCTCGGATTTTAGATGGGTTCACCTCAATTCCTCTATTGGAAACAATGAAGCCCAACAGTTTTCCAACGGGAACGCCGAAAACACACTTTTCCGGATTGAGCTTGATGTTATATGTACGGAGGTTGTCGAATGTGAGATGCAGATCGTCTATTAATGACTCGACGTGCCTAGTTTTGATGACTACGTCATCCACATATGCTTCAACTGTCTTGCCGATTTGTTTCTCCAGGCATGTTTGAATCATGCGTTGGTAGGTGGCGCCGGCATTTTTGAGCCCGAAGGGCATAGTGTTGAAGCAGAATGACCCATATGGGATAATGAATGTTGTTGCGGCTTGGTTGGACTCCTTCATTTTGATTTGATGGTATCCGGAGTATGCGTCGAGGAAACACAGTGAGTCGTGTCCGGCTGTAGCATCAATAATCTGATCTATGTGAGGGAGGGGAAATGAATCTTTAGGGCAAGCCTTGTTGAGGTCTTTGAAATCGACGCATAGGCACCAGGATTTATCCTTCTTTGGCACCATCACCAGGTTTGCCAGCCAGTCTAGGTGTTTTATTTCTCTGATGAATCCGGCCTCGATTAACTTGGCTGTAGTGCTTGCTTGACTAGTTTATATCCCTTCAGTATGTTGAGGTTGTGTTCAGCCAACCTGCGTGGGATCCCTGGCATATCAGAAGGGTGCTAGGTGAATATGTCCCAGTTTTGGTGTAGGAACGCTCGTAGTGCGGCGTCAGCCGTTGGGTCCAGCTGTACCCCGATGGATGCTATCTTATTGGGTCCGTTCAATGGACTTGAAATTTGACTATTTTCTCTGCTGGTTTAAAGGAGGTGGATTTCGGTCGCTTGTCTAGGATCACGTCGTCCCTATCCACCATGGAGCGTAATGCGGTTAACTCTTCGGCTGTGAGGGCTTCAGACAATGCCTCGAGGGCCAGGGCTGCGGTTTTGTTTTCGATGTGGAGTGCTATGTCCGGATCACTGGCAAGAGTGATAATACCATTAGGCCCGGGCATCTTGAGCTTCATGTACCTGTAATGGGGTATAGCTTGGAAGCGTGCAAATGCATCTCGCCCTAATAAGGCATGATATCCACTATTGAAAGGGGCCACTTGAAAGGCTATCTCTTCGGACCGGTAATTCTCCGACGTGCCAAATACCACATCGAGTGTGATTTTTCCCGCACATCGCGCCTCCCGACTGGGAATGATTCCTCGGAAGGTCGTGCTAATTTGCTCAATGCGGCTCCTGTCTATTTCCATTTTGTTGAGTTTCCTCATAAATGAGGTTTAGTCCGCTACCGCCGTCCATGAGCACTTTGGTAAGTCGGAAGCTGTCCACGATCGGACTAAGGACCAAGGCGGCTGGTGCCCGGACTGTCCTGAATTTTGGTTCATCAACGGCATTGTAACTTATGGCCATGTTGTTCCGAGGGTTTATTGTTGTGACTTGGCAGACTTCAGCAAGGTCGTGGAGTTCCCTTTTGTGCCTATTGTTTGAGGCAAATGTCTCGAAGACCGTCAATACTCTGAGGTCGTCGTCTTTCGTGGGGTGTTGCTCTGCGGTATTTTTGGTGAGGAGATCCTCGCCGCTCTTGGCCACTTGCCGGAGTATCCAACATGCTCTAAGGCTGTGGGTTGGTATGGTATCCGGTGTTGTGTGTATTTTGCATTGCCTATCGAGCCATCCCTCCAGAACGGTTCCGCGCCCCGTAATGGTCTTCGATTTCTTTACCATTGGATCGGGCGACCAGCGAGGGTGCATCCTTTTTGCCCGGACGAGGGGTTGAGTGGGAACCGGTGGCTCCCAAGGAGCTGCCTGAGTTTTCCAGGCGCTTTCCATTGCGCAGTACTTCTGTACTATTGTTGCCAAGTCGGAAAAGTGTAATACGCGATGACGGTTAATGGCATTGAGGATTCCCTCATTCGTGCAATTGTTCCAGAATAACGAGATCACGTCTTCGTCGCGGCAGTCTTTGATCTTGTCTTTGACAAGGATGAATCTGGCCCAAAAGTGATGGACCGTTTCTTGAGACTGTTGTCGTATGTATATAAGATAGCCTGTATCTGGGTGGGTGGGTGGATTTAAGTCTGAACCCGGACCCAATTTGGGATCCGGAGTTTGAGAAACTTCCGAGCTTAACAGCTCGGGCTCTGGGATATCAACCAATTTTTCAGGTCCATCGTTCGACTATAGGTTCGGAGAATTGGGCACGTCCTTCCGCGGACGGGTATCCGGTTCTTCGAGTTCGGAAATCCGAACATAGTTCATCCTCAATATAGAGGAAGAGTTGTTGTATTGCTCCTCCACTACCGCTATCTGATGGGTGATCGCCGAAGATTTGATTTCTCTTTGATCGGGTTTAAGCCCAATCTGATCGTAGTCTATAGTGACCCCCAAGGAGGCAATACAATCCAGGAGTTCATTTAAAGATAACAACTCCGTCTGATCCATCCGTTTGGAGTATTCGGAGTCGACACGGAGGCGATTTTCGATGACCTGAGAAGTCATCATCGGCCCAACAGCCGAACGGGCGGTCATGGTAAAGCCACCCAGTCGGAGGGTTTGGACTGAGGCCAGGGCTCCTCCGGAGGTGATATTGTCCTTGATAACAAGGCGGGCCATCAATCCTGTCTTCGACGTCACAGCGGAACTCTCAATGAAAGCACCAATGACGGTGTCAAAACCGGCGGATCTCGGGTAGGGGATCCCGAACTGTGCATCTAAGGTTGATGGTAGCAGGAGATGGGGAACACGATGTGCTACCTCTTGAGCACTGCGTTGGTTTTCCCTTGAAGAGGAAAGGGTGATGCAGCAAAGTTGCATAAGTATTTCCCTCAGTTTTTGAGAACCAAGGTATCAATCCAGTAGGAGGCTTCACGCAAGTCCCTCGTACCTACACAAACAAACAAGAACCTTGCATCCAACGTGATAAAGGGGTTGTCAATCCCTTCACGACCACTTGCGAAAGTGAGATCTGATAGAGATAATAAGATAAGATAAATATTTTTGGTATTCTTATGATATAGATTGGAAAGTAAAGATGCAAAATAAAGTAGATTGGAAAATTATATGATAAACGATCTACCCGGGGGCCATAGGTTTCACTAGTGGCTTCTCTCAAGATAGCATAAGTATTACGGTGGGTGAACAAATTACTATCGAGCAATTGATAGAAAAGTTCATAGTTATGAGAATATCTAGGCATGATCATGTATATAGGCATCACGTCCGCGACAAGTAGACCGAAACGGTTCTGCATCTACTACTATTACTCCACACATCGACCGCTATCCAACATGCATCTAGAGTATTAAGTTCATAAGAACAGAGTAACACATTAGGCAAGATGACATGTGTTTGCACATGAACATGTCACCGTGTACCCTCGACACTGGGGGTGATGCACCGCAGCTCACGTCGAAGGAGACCCGTCCGGAAGCGCGGTACACAGGCAATTCGGCGGGCGCTTTTGTAGACCCGAAACCTCACACGCCCGGGATGGACCCCATCACGGCGCGCGGCGGCTATGGGCTGCCCTAGGTCGGCCTGGCCGCCCCTAGGGCCTTGAGGTTCGCCGCCCTGCAATGAAGAAGAACGAACAAAGAACGAGGAAGAAGAAGAACAAGGGAGAAGGAAAAGTAAAGGTAAAAGATGTAGATAGATTTGTTGGATTGTGTGTTTTTGTTCAATCGGCCGTCACCTCTTGTCTATATATGATGCGGATGGACTTCCCATACAAGAAAAGGACTTTTCTAGCCGTCCAAATCATCAAAACCTAATAAAACACGGAGTACTCATGACCTCCGGCCCGGATGATCCGGCCTAGCCCAGTTTTCTGATAGCATCTCACTAATTGGGCTGTAACTTTTGCATACGAACTCAGATTAAGATGTTCTTTATATCAAAATCAAGCGCGTCGATGAGATGCACAACTTTGCTGTTGAACACTTTTTGATCTGAGGAAATCTTCAGGAATTATCTGGCTGTTTTCTAACATCTGCAGCAGAAAAAACTGCCCGGACATCCGGACTTCTACCCGGACTGTCCGGCCTCCATCTGGATCATCTGGGACTGTACCCAGATCATCCGGCTTCAGCACCAACCTTCTGGTGTCTTTGTGCTTCAGTTACCCGGATGATCCGGACCCCGGCCCGGATGATCCGGCCAAACATTGTTGCAGCGCACGGTTTTGCCTGTAACTTTTGCATACGACCTTGGATGGGGACACTTTTTATATCAAAATCGTCCATTTTGACGAGACGAAGAACTTTGCAGTTGTATCTTTTTCCATCTGTGGACGTCTTAATTAGGTTTCATGCCATTCTTTAATCTGGTGTCAACACTGGTATCTCCAAAATTGTCATATCTTTTGCACTTGAGCTCTGTTTTGGTCCATCTTCATATTTATTTCGATCATCTTGACGAGGGCCATGAAATGGTGACATGAAATCATAATTTTAACCTCATTCCATTATAGACTCAAGTCACTCTTTGCGATCATGCCATTTTTGAGCGTCAACACATGCCCCCTTGTTTTTCGGCAAAGGTAGTATGCCGAAAAATAACTTGTACCGTGTTGGTTCTAAGGACGATGTCAACACTCCATCGGCCACTTTGCATGTGCTTGGGCAATAAATATATATCGGCCATTATTTCTTTGAATCCTTGATGCAAAATTGGGTGAAACCTTCTCAACTTCCTTAACAATCCGATGATAAAGCTCCATAGATATGTATCTCAAGGTCATCCTCTGAATCATATTGTTCACCCTTTTGCTAGGATTTTGCAGATAATCAACAATAAACTTTCTCCAATCCTTACTTTCGCTTGCATAAAAAAATTCATTAGTGGCCGAAGCGGTGGAACTCGGTTCGACTTACCTCTGTTGACGAGACTAAGCATCGACTATTGACATAAATGCAATACACCATGATTAACATGGTAGCAAGATGCTTGCTGTGCCAACTCTCTTGAATTGTCTTGTCTAGAAATTTGAACAATGTTAAAGGAACCCAAGGTAAATTTTGCATCTAGACATACCTCAAGATAAACAATAAGTGATTCGTCAAAACATTGATAACGCTTGGACATTTGTTGTACTACTCATAACGAATCACCCAAAGCCTCAATATGTATAGCACCTATGGCAACCAAAAGCTCCAAACCGAATAAAATTTTATATTCGGCTTTGATCATTGTGAAAAATATTTTAAGCGGCATGAGGCTTGTTTTGGTCTCCAATTGAACTATGGACGATGTTAGATACTACACCGGCCATGCTTTAACATATTCTTAGGGCGATAGATAAATATCGGCCATTAACATGAGGTCCATGTAGAATTCACCCACCAAAGTATGGATAGCCAAAATAAACAAATAAAATAGGAATAAAAATATTTCGGACCCTTTGTATTAGCAACAATTTAACTAACCAAATGTATAGTAATTTGATAATACCCTCTCATGATATAGAAAATTATGTTGCATCCATGGATCAAAATAAATCCATGGGGGGTAATTGATCATACCTAGGGATGAATTCCATGGCAAAGGCATCAACGACATGGTTGAAGAAAATGGATGATGTGCTAGCCGAAGATTTTGATGTTGTGATGCGCACCTTCGGCTTAATTGTTTGTTGCTTTCATTCTTTTCCTTCTTCACTTTTATTGTACTTGTTGCAATAGAAGCATGCACATCATTTTTGTCTTGATTGATCTTCTTGGGAACCCATGCCATGTTCTTCTTTTTCAGCTCTTGTGCACTAAAATTTTGTAATTTCTTCTTTTGCCAATATGATAAGCCAAGTGGGCATCTTGGCTGTGATTCTGTTTTGACCAATGGCAATTCTTTCTTGGCCTTGTGCACCCTCAACTTCTTTTCTTCAGATTTGGCACTTTGACTCTCAATAATTGGTTGCTTCATCTTATTGTCTTTAGTATCCAATGTCAACACTTTCGTTGGCTCTTTTTCATTTGAGATCAAATCTGAAGTAGCACTCTTACGACCATCTCTATTAACGCGGTAAACTTGTTTGACTACCTCTTTGTTCTTCCTTGAGCTCCGGACCGATTCCTTATGATTGAAACAGTCTTTAACATGTGATTGTTCAAATGTTGTTTTTCTTGGAGCTGCATAATATTGGTGATATGTTCTAAAATAAGATGGAGAGTGTTCCCTTGTATCATACCTGTCCCATGATGGATATGGATCTACATGAGCATAGGGAGGCATCCACGACATTGGCATTGGCGGCCCAAAATAAGGATATGAGCAAGTTGCATTCAAATTCTCTTCTTGCCAATATCGATCCTTGGGTTTGCGCCTAGGGGGTGATCTTGATGCTTTTGCACTAGTTGGCAGATAAGCATTGTTCTTCTCACTTATCTTCTGATATTTTTCCAATAGTTGTGCGAAAGTGACTTTCAGCTTTTTACCTTTGTGCTTACGTCGGCCTTTGTTTTCTTTGGTTGTGCTTGCACCGATCTTTGGATTTTCTTGCTTCCCCCCAGTACTTGGTATCTCCATTGTAGCTTCGATGGACTTGCCCTCAAGATTATGTTCATTATTGTAACGCCCCGGATCCGATTCGCCAGGTGTCTGCCAGTCATTTGTTGTCATTGCCATGTCATTTGCTTGCGTGTTGCATTTTATCATGTCATCATGTGCATTTCATTTTTCATACGTGTTCGCCTCATGCATCCGAGCATTTTCCCCGTTTTCCGTTTTGCAATCCGGCACTCCTATGCCCTCCGGCGTTCCCCTTTTGTCTCTCGTTGTGAGTGGGTGTTGAACTTTCTCGGAATGGCCCGAGTCTTGCCAAGCGGCGTTGGTATAGCACCGGTAGACTGCCTGTCAAGTTTCGTGCCATTTGGAGGTCGTTTGGTACTCCAACGGTTAACCGGGTAACCGTAAAGCCCCCTTTCTCTTTGCAGCCCAACACCCCTTCCAAAGTGGCCCAAAACCCAGCAAACTCCCCTCCATGCTCTCGGTCGTTCGATCACGATCGTGTGGGCGAAAACCGCGCCTCATTTGGACTCTCCTAGCTCCCAGAAACTATATAATAGCCCCCTCCCCCGAAATTCGCAGATGAATCCCCCCGAAACCCTAAAAATCGTCCTCCGCCGCGCCGGACACATCTGCGCCACGCCGGACACGTCTGCGCCGCGCCGGACACGTCCGCGCCCGCCGCCCCGGCCAATCCTGCCTCGCCACGTGGCGGTCCGCCACCGTCCGCCGCCGCCGGCCCGCGAGCCCACGGCGGGCCCGCGAGCCCGACTCCTCCGCCCCACGCCGCCCGCGCGTCATCCGCGCCCGCGCCCGTCTCCGGCCGCCGGATCCAGCCGGCGTGCTCTGCCGCCGCCTCGCCGGCGCGCTCCGCCTCCCCCTCGCCGGCGTGTCCTCCCGTCTCCGTCCTGCACCCGCTCGGCTCCCGCCTGCGCCCGGGCCCAGCGCCGCCGCCCGCCGCCCGGGATCTCCCGCACCGGCCGCGGGCGTCGCCGCCGCGCCTCGCTGGAGGCCGAAGCCCCGGCCCCGTCGTTCGGGTCCGGCGCCCCTCTGCCGCGCCGCCCGATCGCCTCCACCGCCGTCCCCGTGCTCCCCGCGCCGGATCCGGCGAGATTCGGCCGGAGGAGGTCGCCCCGGGACCTTCCTATCCATCTCCGGCGAAGCTCCGGCCAGATCCGCCCTGCCTCGAAGTCCATGCCCGAGGTTGACTTTCCCCCCTCTGAAAACTGCTGTCCCGAGTATTTTGACATTTTCATGCCATGTTCGTCATGATGTATCTCTGCATCCGTAGCTCCGTTTCGTGCGTGTAATATGTCAAATTGTTCGTCTCGACGAGTACATCATTTAATTCCATTGCATCATATTCATTTGTGGTCATCTAGATGCCTGAATCATTGTTGTAAGAGTGCTTCATGATGTTTTCTGCTGTCTGTTATCAGAACGAGCTCTTTTGTCATTTTTGTCATGATTGATGTGTGCATCCTATGAGGTTGATGTCTACATATGTTTTGAACTAGGCTATGTCTTCTTTACAGGGGTGCTTACCATGTATTTTTGTGATCAATGTGGTGACTAACACAAGCATGCAAACTAGGCATCGTGATGTTGCTGATTTTAGTCCATGTTCTGCTGTAATTTTGATGCCATGTAAACATGTTGTTACAGAGAGATCCATGCATAATTTGAGATACTTCAATAAGGGTGTCTGGAACAATAGGTTATTGTCTATCCATTCATGCCCTTTTTTGCAATTATGGAGTAGTCTAGCATGTCATTTTCGTGCTCTACTTTTGCTTCAAAATGTTTCCTGGCAGATTGTTTACATGTTATTCAATTTGGCTAAGCTTGTTGTAGTTGATCCGTGCATGCTATGGACTTGTTCTTGACTTGGTTCATTTCACAAACATATCTTCTTGATGATGCTATGCTTATCTTGTCATGCAATGACTTGTGGTGAGTGAATCGAGCTTGTTAAGTAGGGTACATGATGTTGCTGTTTTGCTAGGCTGAATCTGTTATTTCGTGATGCTATATAAACATGTTGCTACTAATCATTCTGTGCATAATCTGGAGATGTTCTATAAACATGTTTTGATCTAAATGTCTTCCTCTATCCATCCATGCCCCTGGTTGCATTTATAGCTTGCTGTAGCTTGTTCATATCTTGCTCCAAAGTTGCTTGAAAATGTTGCTGTCAGCCTGTTTACATTAAGATCAGTTGTTTCCAGGTGTTTTCCTAGTGTTCCATGCACCCTATGACCTTGCTATTGCCATGCTTAGCTTCACAAACATGCCTTCTTACTGTTGGGTGCCTTGCCATGCCATGTAATGCTCTGTAGTGAGTTGCACAAGCTCATCCACATGCCTTCATAATTATGTTCCTGCCATGTATGAATCTGTATAATAACTTGCTATGTTTACGTGGGTGCCATCATATTTTCTGATCCTTTTTGGCTTATGGTCACTAAGGGACTCTTGTTCTATGCATTTAGTAGATTCATGCCATGCCTTTGTTTGCCATTATAAGTTCCTGTAACATGTTGTTTGATAGCTCTAAACATTGCATCGTGATGTTAATTTCTGCAAAGTCTGAAATTGTAATAACTTGCAATCTTACCATGTGTGTTTGAGCATGTTCTAGTGATTTCTAGAGATAGCTCAGTGTTCATGTTTTGTAATGCTTTACCTGTACATCATGTCCATGCCTTTTGTTATTATGTTGGGGTGCTGTAGCATATAGTTTTGGTGCTTGCAATATGCCTAGTTGCTGTTTTGGACAGCTTGTCCTTTAAACTTGTTTCATGTGTGTGTGTTGAACCGTTGCTCTGTTTTGAGTGTGCTCTATATGAAACTTGCTTAGAATTGCATGTAGTTTAATATTATCATGTTGCATCCTTGTTTTGAGGTGTTTGCTTGATGTTTGGGTGCATTTTGCATCAATGCCATGTTTAACTTGTGTTGCTCATATCTTCTAGGCCGTAGCTCCGAACTAAATGAACTTTATATGTAACTTGACTAGAATCTCGTGTAGATCATCGTTGTGCATCTTAACTTGATGTTTAACTACTTGAACATAAGGTTTATTCAGATCTGGACCAATTTTGAAATATGCATATGAGGACTTACCGGAATTGTTATATGTTGTTCTCGGCCTCATTTAAACTTGCCTTGATGTGTTGCTCTTGTTTGCATCATCTTTTGCCACGAGTAGCTTCATGTAGCCTTGTCATGCATCATGCTTGTTTGTGCATCATGCCTTGTTCATGTGTGGTGTGTTTACTATGTTGTGTGCTTCTTTTCGATAGTTCCTGTTTCGTTGCGATCGTGAGGATTCGTTCGTCTACGCTTGGTTCGGCTTCATCCGTTCGTCTTCTTCATGGACTCGTTCTTCTTCCTTGCGGGATATCAGGCAAGATGACCGCTACCCTGGATCTCACTACTATCATTGCTATGCTAGTTGCTTCGTTCTATCGCTATGCGGCGTTACCTATCTGTTGCTCTTCAAGCCATCCCAAATTGCCATGAACCTCTAACCTTTGACACCTTTCCTATGCAAACCGTTGTTTGGCTATGTTACCGCTTTGCTCAGCCCCTCTTATAGCGTTGCTAGTTGCAGGTGAAGTTGAAGATTGCTCCATGGTGAACAGGATTTTGGTTGGGATATCACAATATCTCTTATATTATTAATGCATCTATATATTTGGTAAAGGGTAGAAGGCTCGGCCTTATGCCTCGTGTTTTGTTCCACTCTTGCCTCCCTAGTTTCCGTCATACCGGTGTTATGTTCCCGGATTTTGCATTCCTTACTCGGTCGGGTGATTTATGGGACCCCCTCGACAGTTCGCTTTGAATAAAACTCCTCCAGCAAGGCCCAACCTTGGTTTTACCATTTGCCTCACCACCACCTATCCCTTTCCCTTGGGTCGGCCAACCCGAGGGTCATCTTTATTTTAGCCCCCCCGGGCGAGTGCTTGTCTAAGTGTTGGTCCGAACCGAGCGATGTCCGGCGCCCCCTAGGCAACCAGGGTCTATGCCAACCCGACATCTTGCTCATCCGGTGTGCCCTGAGAATGAGATATGTGCAGCTCCTATCGGGATTTGTCGGCGCATCAGGCAGCTTTGCTGGTCTTGTTTTACCATTGTTGAAATGTCTTGTAAACCGGGATTCCGAGTCTGCTCGGGTCTTCCTGGGAGAAGGTCTATTCCTTCGTTGATCGCGAGAGCTTGTCATGGGCTAAGTTGGGACACCCCTGCAGGGTATAATCTTTCGAAAGCCGTGCCTGTGGTTATAGGCAGATGAGAATTTGTTAATGTCCGGTTGTAGATAACTTGACACCAGATCCGAATTAAAACGCATCAACCGTGTGTGTAGCCGTGATGGTCTCTTCTCGGCGGAGTCCGGGAAGTGAACACGGTTTCTGGATTATGTTTGACGTAAGTAGGAGTTCAGGATCACTTCTTGATCATTGCTAGCTTCATGACCGTTTCGCTTGATCTCTTCTCGCTCTTATTTGCGTATGTTAGCCACCATATATGCTTAGTCGCTGCTGCAGCCTCACCACTTTACCCCTTCCTTTCCCTTTAAGCTTTCCTAGTCTTGGTACCCATGGTAATGGGATTGCTGAGTCCTCGTGGCTCACAGATTACTACAACAACAGTTGCAGGTACAGGTTTTGGGATGGTCATGACGCGAGAGCGATGCTTGCTTGCGTTGAGTTCTTCTTCTGCTTCTTCGATCAGGGGATAGGTTCCAGGTCGGCAGCCTGGGCTAGTAGGGTGGATGTCGTTTGAGTTTCTGTTTGTGTTTCATCCGTAGTCGGATGATGCTCTGATGTATTGTGATGTTGTATTCGTGTGGCATTGTATGCCTTATGTATGTATCCCCATCTATTATGTAATATTGATGTAATGATATCCACCTTGCAAAATCATTTCAATATGCGGGTCTATCCTTGGTGGGTCCTTCGAGTTCCTTTTGGATAGGGTCGCATATTGGGCGTGACAATTATGCTCTTCAACAACTTCTTTACTTGAAAGCTTGATCCCATCACCTGCAGTTTTTACCTTCTCTTTAAATGGATCAGCTTGAAGCAGCCGATGCAAAAACTTTTTGCCATCGGGACCAATCGAAATAGACTGGTCATCTCTTAGTGTTTCAACAAACTTCAATCGTCCTTTTTCAATGGGCGATTTAACTATTTGACGGAACATGTTGCAATCCTCAAAATTATGCTTGAACGAATCATACAACTTACAATACATTCGTCCTTGGATAGATGGCTCAACATGGTGATCAAAAATTCTTATGTAATTATTTTTTAGCAATAAATCAAATATTTGGTCACACATACTTGAATTGAAGGTAAACTTCTTGATTTCTAGCCGATCTTGCTGTGTGAATGGCTTTGGAGATAAGCAAACGAATGGTTCAGATTTGGAATCTCCCCATTCGGCTATACATTGTGTTTTCCACTCTATCTCCGGTGTCTTTGGATAAGATATTATATTAGCATCAGTTTTCTCAAAAGAAATTAACCTTGGCTTTAAACTTCTGAAACGAAAATATTTAGAACACACATGTCTCAATTGAGACCAAGTGCAAGCCAAGTAAGAAATAAGCAAAGCTACCCAACTGGATATGAACTTTAGATAAAGCAATGGGGAAAGCTTTGGACACAACAATAAGTCATTATCGGTCTTTATAAATGGTGCAATGGGTTGACCAATATGTTCCGTGACAATTTTATTGCTAACAAGTAAATTACCCTTCTTCATTGGTCTTTCAAAATTACTTATGAGGATTTTTCTAATAGATGTGTCAACAATAAAGTTCTGACCAAATCTGAAAATAAGTAAATTACTTGCTAAACATACCTCTTCAAACATGTTGGGAGAGCATGATGGTGGTGTGACTTGAACAATATCTTGCTTCGCCTTTGGATGGCTCCCCAATGCCTCTTCATCATCTTTTTCTTGATTCCATGTATCATTACATTGAAGATTTTTGTCAGCCGAACTTTGTTCGGCTACTTGTTCTTCTCCTTGAAGCTTGTCAATTTCTACGGCACGGAACTCATAGGGCAGGAAGTAGGTTCCATTAACTTCAGAAAAAATCAAGTATGGCTGTCTTGCTATACTTTTCATGCCCTTTCTCAATAATGTTTGCCTCTTTGGAGTTGATGGATTCGGAATATATACTACTTAATTCGGCTTTTTCAACGGAAGCACTTTTAGTTTCCGAATCATCATTCTTTTCACCAGTTATATTAATTGGCAAGGCTTCTTTTCTTTGAGCTAATTACCTATCAATTCTCTCTTGGCGAAGTACTTGCACCCTATCGCGCAAAGCTTTAACTCCCCTCTCAATTTTAGCCTGCTCTAGAATAGTTTGCCCCCCCCCCCAATGCTTTTAGGATCTTTCGGCAATGAAGTGTTAGTGCTGCCGAAGTTCTGCAGTTGTGTAGGGGGTGTATAATATGCTACGGTATTAGGAGGAGGTGTATGCACTGCTGTATAACCATATGCTCTCTCACCAATACTATCAATTGATGAAGTTTCATCTTCCTGCAAAATTTTGCCTTTATTGCAGCATAATCAGGAAAGAAACCCTTTTCATATTGTTCAAGGCAAAGAGCACTAATTCTCTTGTTTTGTGCCAAGCTCTTTTTCAATGCAGCCACAACTGCTTCTGGAAGGGATTGCTCCGCAATACTTTCAGATTCTTTCGGCAATGATTTGTGAGTGTTGCCGAAATTCTTGAATTGTGTAGAGTATGCATTATATGCTACAGTATTTAATGACGACACATGTGTTCCTGTAAAATTTTCACTTATTCAGCTATGACCATGAAGATGCGGGGCCGAATTATGAACATCTACAGTTGCATACGGTGCTGAAAAATTACTAATATGAGGCATAGCATATGGTTGAGAGTAACTGACCGAATAGCTAGTAGTAGCATGGCCAATTCTCCCATTCATCGGCAAAGTTGGATTCACATATTGCAAATTAGTTGCCGATGAATAAAAAGGTGAAACACTTTCTTGTATGCTATTGGAAATTTTAACATGAGGTGTTTCAAATTGATTAACCAAACCCATCATATTGTTCATCGGCATATGGATTTGTGGGGTTGCCGATGCATGAGAGTTTGGATACATATGTTGTACATTGCTAAAATCATAAGAATTTGAAGCATGAAGATTGTTTTGCATCGGCCCTTGCAGATAATTAGATGCATGATTGATAAAACTAGGGCTAGCCGATACATTATACTCATTAGGTGATCCAGCAACAACATATGCATTATTTTCATCTACATATGTGAATTGGGTATTCATATTACCTTTGTAGATTGCAAACCCTAGATGACGATCTCTTCGTAGCAAGAACAGGCTGGAGACCGTTCAAAGCTTCGTCCCCAGCGGACTCGCCAAAAAGTGTGTTCGCACACGAACACGTCACCGTGTACCCTCGACGCCGAGGGTGATGCACCACAGCTCGCGTGAAGGAGACCCGTCCGGAAGCGCGGTATGCAGTCAATCCGGCGGGCGCTTTTGTAGATCTGAAACCTCACACGCCCGGGAGGGACCCCGTCAGGGCGTGCAGCGGCTATGGGCTGCCCTAGGTCGGCCTGAACACCCCTAGGGCCTCGAGGTTCGCCGCCTTGCAATGAAGAAGAATGAACGAAGAACGAGGAAGAAGAAGAACAAGGGAGAAGGAAAAGTAAAGGTAAAAGATGTAGATAGATTTGTTCGATTGTGTGTTGTTGTTCAATCGGACGTCACCTCTTGTCTATATATGAGGCGGATGGACTTCTCATACAAGAAAAGGACTTTCCTAGCCGTCCAAATCATCAAAACCTAATAAAACACGGAGTACTCACGACCTCCGGCCCGGATGTCCGGCTCAAGGCCCGGATGATCCGGCCTAGCCCAGTTTTCTGACAGCAGATCACTAATCGGGCTGTAACTTTTGCATACAAACTCGGATTAAGATGATCATTATATCAAAATCAACCGCCACGACGAGTGGCACAACTTTTATGTTGAACACTTTTTGATCGGAGGTCATCTTGAGGGACTTTCGTGCTGTTTTCTAACATCTGCAGCAGAAAAAACTTTCCGGGCGTCCGGACATCTACCCAGACTGTCCGGCCTCCATTCAGATCATCCAGGACTGTACCCAGATCCGGCTTCAGCGCCAACCTTCTGGTGTCTTTGTGCTTCAATTACCCGGATGATCCGGACCCTGGCCCGGATGATCCGGCCAAACATTGTTGCAGCGCATGGTTTTGCCTGTAACTTTCGCATACGACCTCGGATGGGGACGCTTTTTATATCAAAATCGCCCGTTTCGACGAGACGAAGAACTTGCAGTTGTAACTTTTTCCACCCAAGGAAGTCTGAATCAGGTTTCATGCCATTCTTTAATCTGGTGTTAACACTGGTATCTCCAAAATTGTCATAACGTTTGCACTTGAGCTCCGTTTTGGTCCATCTTCATATTTATTTCGATCATCTTGACGAGGGCCATGAAATGGTGACATGAACTCATAATTTTAACCTCATTCCATTATAGACTCAAGTCACTCTTTGCAATCATGCCATTTTTGAGCGTCAACAACATGATGTAGAGGGATAAACTCAAGCAATATGATATGAACCCCATCTTTTTATCCTCGATCGCAACAATACAATACGTGCCTTGCTGCCCTTGCTGTCACTGGGAAAGGACACTGCAAGATTGAACTCAAAACTAAGCACTTCTCCCATTGCAAGAAAGATCAATCTAGTAGGCCAAACCAAACTGATAATTCGAAGAGACTTTCAAAGATAACCAATCATACATAAAAGAGTTCAGAGGATATTCAAATATTTCTCATAGATAAACTTGATCATAAAACCCACAATTAATCGAATCTCGACAAACACACCACAAAAAGAGTTACAACGAATAGATTTCCAAGAAGATCAAGGAGAACTTTGTATTGAGATTCAAAGAGAGAGAAGAAGCCATCTAGCTAATAACTATGGACCCGAAGGTCTGTGGTAACTACTCACAACTCATCGGAGAGGCTATGGTGTTGATGTAGAAGCCCTTCATGGTCGACTGCCCCTCTGGCGGAGCGCTGACGAAGGCCCTAAGATGGGATCTCATGGATACAGAAGGTTGTGGCGGTGGAAATAAGGTTTCGTGATGCTCCTGGATGTTTTCAGGGTATGGTGGTATATATAGGCGAAAGAAGTCGGTCGGGGGAGCCACGAGGGGCCCATGAGGGTGGGGGGCCTGCCCACCCCCTAGGTCGAGCCTGGCACCCTCGTGGCTGCCTCGGCTGCTTCTTGACGTCCACTCCAAGTCTCCTGGGTTGTGTTTGTTCCAAAAAGATCGCTCCCGAAGGTTTCATTCCGGTTGGACTTCGTTTGATATTCCTTTTCTTCAAAACACTAAAATAGGCAAAAAACAGAAATTCGGGCCGGGCCTCCGGTTAGTAGGTTAGTCCCAAAAATGATATAAAAGTGTAAAGTAAAGCCCATAAACATAAAAAATGGGTAATATAATAGCATAGAACAATCAAAAATTATAGATATGTTGGAGATGTATCAAGCATCCCCAAGCTTAATTCTTGCTCGTCCTCGAGTAGGTAAATGATAAAAACAGAATTTTTGATGTGGAATGCTACCTAGCATAATTCTCAATGTAATTTTCTTTATTGTGGCATGAATGTTCAGATCCAAATGATTCAAGACAAAAGTTCATATTGACATAAGAAATAGTAATACTTCAAGCATACTAACAAGGTAATCCCGTCTTCTCAAAATAACATGGCAAAAGAAAGTTATCCCTACAAAATCATATAGTCTAGCTATGCTCTATCTTCATCACACAAAATATTTAAATCATGCATAACCCCGATTTTAGCCAATCAATTGTTTCATACTTTAGTATTTTCAAACTTTTTCAATCTTCACACAATATTCATCCCCACATTCCAGCTATCATTCTCCAATTAACCCGGCACATTGTTTAAGTATTCTCTAGCCAGCTTGTGATCTCTTCATTCACTTGTATCTAATCCCCGCAAGTATATTTGTCCTTATAATTCATCCCGGTGATTCACTCTCTTTTCTTCATTCCTTTTCCAAATTCTTATGGTGGTTCATTCAAGGTTTCTTTTCCTTAGTTATCATATCAATTCATTCATTCTTTCCAATCCTACCGGTGGATCATGAAGACCTTCCCAAGTTTTGCGCTATATCTCCCCTTAATATTTTCCAACGCGAATAAGTAGTATGCAAATCCATTGCTTCCCATCGATTTAATTGATGGCGGATAAGCATGACATAATTCTTATTCTTCTTTCATCAAGTTGATTAATCCCTTCCTTCGGAGTTTGTTCATGATGAATAAATTCCAGTCCAAAGTGTTTTCATCTTTTCCTTTTCAGAGTTCAAAATTTCCTTGGTCATCTCGTTGGAACCTCCATCTAAATCAACACAAGGCTTTAATATTATTCTTTGCATCCTGCAATTATATCTCATCATCCTTTTGTTACCGGAGTTCTTCACGTTGGTTCATAAGGATTTAATTCATTCTTCAAGTGTTCATCAAGTTTCTTGTGGAGAGTTCAACTATCTTTTCTTCTTGCGTCTCGAAGTGCAAATAATTCTCTGTATTCTTTGAAGTGGAGTTTTGCATTTCTTCGTTCTTCTCAGCTATCCAGGCATTTGGCTGTGGCATAATTCCACCTCAAGTTTTGAGATGTTTTTTATGTAAGTCCACATAAATATGATTCTTTTGTTGTTGATTTTCTCAACAACTCTGTTCAATCCTTCCTTATAAGGATGCTATCTAATTCATTCGTGGTGGAAGTTGTTGTTCTCTTATCCGTTCTTTTTATTCCACTATTTCAATTCTTCCAGAGGCATTGTAGTGTCCCTCTCGTCAAGTGTCATCCCATCGCGTGAAGTTCATGTTCTATTCCTTCCATTTTCAGCCGGAGTGCTGCCCAAAATTCTTTCGTTCGTATTCTTTTTCTACCTTGTCTAACCGGAGTGGTTTCAGAGTTCATCTTATTCCTTGAGCTTTTGTTGTCGTCATAGTCGTCGTTCCTCTTTTCTACCCGAGTGCTCTCGACTTTGTTCTTCTTGTCTCTTGATCTCTTGTTTAACTCATCCTCTTTCTCTTCTGTCTCGTTCCTAAGATCTCGGGATGAGGTCCTCTATTAGTGGAGGATAGTTGTCATGCCCCAACACCAATGCGCCAGATGTCTTCCAGTTATTCGCCGTCGTTATCATGTCATTCGCTTGCTTGTTGCACTTTTCCAGGTCATCATGTGCATTTCATCTGTATGTTTTTCAAAACTTGCATCTGTCTGGGTTCTCCTGGTTCTCTTTGTTGTCCACTCTGAGCACAAACACACTCGCACGTGCCCGCCGCACCTCCCAGATCTTGTTTCATGAGTGGGAGAAAAACGTTCTCAGAATGGGCCGAGATTAGTCGAGTGGCCATGGTACATCACCGGTAGGCCGCTTGTCAAATTTCGTTTCATTTGGAGGTCGTTTGAAACCCCAACGGTTAACCACATTAACCGAAGCCCTCCTCCTCTTTGCAGCCCAACACCCCTCCACACAGCCCACCTAGCCCATCCAAACCCCCTTCATGCTCTCCGTCATTGGATCACGATCGTGTGGGTGAAAACTGCTCATCCCTAGGCCTCTCGTAGCTCCCTCTACCTATAAAAACGTCCCCTCCCCCTCCATTTTCGGATCAAACCATAGCCTTCCCCCTCCTCGCGCCGCCGGACATGTCCACCCCACCGCCGAACATGTCCACCGCCGCCCGCAGTGAGTGGCGTCGCGCCATGTCGCCACCCCGCTCCACCCCGTCGCCGCGGGCCTGCTCGGCCCATAGGGAGCCCGTCCCGGGCCCGACCGAGCCCCGCGCGCCGCCGCCTGCCTGTCCTGCGTGCCTCCGCCGCCCCGCCGCCCACCGGACCCCGCCAGAACCTCGCCACCGACTGTCGTCGTGCATCGTACCGTCCTGCCGGCCTCCTCCTTGCCGTCGACCACCGTCGGCGCCGCCGCCACCGGAGGCCAATGCCTCAGCCCTCCAGCGCCTCCCGCGGGTGCCCGATCCTCGCCTCGCCCGACGCCGCCCGCGGCGCTGCCGCCTCCATCTCGCCGCCCCTCACCTCCGCTGCCGTGCCTCCCCGGCCCGGATCCAGCGAGATCTGGCCGAGGGAGCCCCGGATCCACCTCCTCCGGCCCTTCCTCGCTCGTCTCCGGTCGCTGCCTTGCTGGAATCGCAGCGCCGTCGCCGCCACGTCCTCTGCCTCCGGCCGCTGAGATGGCCTCGTACCACCACCACTAGATCCCGTGATCCAAAAGCGCCCCCATCCCGGATACCCTCGTCCATGTACATCTCCGTCCCATTTTTTTCGCGAGGTGAAATTCCACCAAGTCCCTGAATTCTGAATATCATGTGTGCATGTTTGCATGGCCATAACTTTCTGCATGTTGCTCCGATTGGAGTGTATGATATACCAAAATGTTCATCTCTTGATGCCCTACATGATGGTTTCATTATCATTCACATTACTATTCATCTTGATTCCTTAACCTTTGTTGAAAAACTGCTAAGTGATATAAACTGCTGAAATCTGCTGCTTATTAACATCGTGTATGCATCTTGTGAGTGTTGTAACTTTGTCCCTGTTAATAATGTGTTGATGATCTATATATGAAAATGTAAATATCAGAGCGCTCTACATGTTGGTGTGCTTTTAATTCAGGTTAGGGGTGCATCTTGACATGTTAATCTCTGTTGCCAAAGTGCTTACGGATGTTAAATGCTAAAAAATGTTATAACTTGTCATTTTTGTCATTTTTATATCTTTTTTGTGTGATTTTCTTTTTAGCATCATGTCAACATGTTTTAGGAGCACATTCATGCCATATTTTCAGTGTTGCAATCAATTTATTTTTATATGCCTTTTACTGAATGCATCAAGCTTGTGAAGTGGGTTACTTGCTGTTAATGTTCTGCTAAGTCTGAATCTGTTATATCATGTTGTTATCTTTGCTTGATGATACCGTCAAATCCATGCATAATATGGAGATGCCTAGTTGACATGTTTTTATGTCCATGTTATGATCTATTATGCCAAGCTTTTTTATGCCTCATATAGGTCCTTTAGCATATGTTTTCATTGCCATGAACTTGCCTAAATGTTGTTCCAGTTTTCTGTTAACTTCATGATGCCATGTTTTGAGCCTGATATTAATTAGTCTATGCCTATTATGGAGATGCTCCAATTATATGAATTGAATTATGCTATGTGTACTTTGACTAAATGCCATGTTTAATAATTTTGCACTTCATATGACCTTTGTTCTAAGATTTCAAACATGGTATGATAATGTTGCTGTTTCACACTTGCTGAAACTGTTTTAACATTCAATTTTGTCATGTTGGTCCCCGCTAATCCATGGGCATGTCAAGTAGGTCCATATGTTTCCTGTAGCACGTTTGTTTGATGTTTGCAAAGTGCCTACTTGCTATTTTGGGCAGATTGATGTTATAACTTGTTTGGAGTGTATGTGTTGAACCGTTGCTCCGTTTTGAGCATGATCTATATGAAACTTGCTTAGAATTACATGTAGTTTCATATTATCTTGTTTTATCCATGTTTGGAGTGTGTTTTCTTGATGTTTGAATGCATTTTGCATCAATGCCATGCTTAACTTATTTTGCCCATATCTTCTAGGTCATAGCTCCGAATTAAATGAACCTCATATGTAACTTGACTAGAAAGACGTGTAGATCATCATGGTGCATCTTAACTTGTTGTTTAACAACTTGAACATAATGTGTTATTCATATATGGACCAATTTCGAAATTTTCATATGAGGACTTACCGGAATTGTTACATGTTTCGGCCTCATTTAAACTTGCGTTGATGTGATGTTCTTGTATGCATACTCTCTTGCCATGAGTAGCATCATATAGCCTTGTCATGAATCATACTTGGTTGAGCATCATGTCATGTTTATGTGTTGTGTGTTTACCATGTTGTTTGCTTCTTTCCGGTTGTGCTTCTTCTCGATAGTTCCTTGTTCGTTGCGATCGTGAGGATTCGTTCGACTACGCTTGGTTCATCTACGCCCATTCATCTTCTTCATGGACTCATTCTACTTCCTAGCAATATTTCAGGCAAGATAACCGTCACCTTGGATCTCACTACTATCTTTGTTGTGCTAGTTGTCTTGATGCTATCGCTATGTCGCGCTACCTACCATTTGTTTATCAAGCCTCCCAAATTGCCATAATAGCCTCTAACCTTTTCCACCATCTTATTTGGCTATGTGATAACCCGCAAGTATACGGGGTAGTTGTAGCCTCTTTTGGTAAGTAAGAGTGTCGAACCCAATGAGGAGCTAAAGGTAGAACAAATACTCTCTAAGTCCTATCTGCCACTGATACGACTCTACGCAAGCTTGACGTTCTCTTTACCTAGAACAAGTATGAAACTAGAAGTACTTTGTAGGTATTGTTGGATAGGTTTGCAAGATAATAAAGAACACGTAAATATAAACTAGGGGCTGTTTAGATAAAGATGCAATAAAGTAAATATAGCGAGTGTGGAAAAGTGGTGGTAGGAGTTGTGGAATTGCCCCTAGGCAATTGACTACGTTACTAGACCGATAATCACTATTGCAATTCTATTTGAGGGAGAGGCATAAGCTAACATACTTTCTCTTCTTCTGTCACATCCCTAGCTGCTGGTAGTGCTCTAGGCTAGCTCATGTGTGCATCATGTTTAAATTCTGAAAATTTGAACTGAGGGAATTTTGGAAGCCTCAAAAACTTAAATAAAAGAGGGGCAAAAAACCCTAGAAATCTCATTCATTGCTCCAAAATGCTCTTCTTAAATGTTTGATAATTTTTGGTAAGGGTTCTGGTCCCAACCAAAATATTGAACATTTTTAAGGAATTATTTTTGGGACTTTGGATTTAATTCATTAGCTATTTGAATTTGAGTTATATTCATATAATTAGAATATAATTTCAAATACCCCTGATATATTTAATAAGCTTTTGGAAAAGTCCATCTAGCAATATAAAATATTCAGAGGAGTTTTTGGCATTGTTTGAATTATTTTTAAATTCAAAACAGTGGCAAAATAAATTAAATAAAACAAAACAGAAGAAAAAAATAAAAAGAACAGAAGCCTACCTGGGCCACTTACCTGTAGCCGGCCCAGCCCACCTCCCCCCCCCCTTGTCATCTTCCTCCTTTGCCAGGAGGACGAACAGAGGCGAGGCGTGGCGCGCGCCCGAGAGGCCTCGGCCACCTCCTGCTTCCCCCTGGCCACCTCCTGCTTCCTCTCGTCGCCCTGGACCCCGTCCGCGACGCCACGCACCCTCCCAGGCCTCTCACTCTCTCCCCGAGCTCCTCTCTTCCTCTGGCTCTCTCGCGCGCAGCCACCGAACACACCCGTCGCCGCCGACGAGCATCACCGCGGCCACCGTCCACCCCGTGCCTCTCCGATGAGTTCAGAGGAACCACCATCGCCTGCTGCGTCTTCTACACCAACCCATTCGACCGCGGGAGCCCTGTAGCGTCTTCCCGGAGCTCGTCCCCAACCTTCGGCCGCCGGCGAACTTTCGAGGATTCGCGAGCTCCAGCCCCTCCCCGGCCTCGTCGTTGCCTCTACCGGATCCGCTGTGAGCTCCTCTTCCATTTCCCCTCCTCCCCGCGCTCGTTCCCGCACGCTAGCCGCCCTTTTCACCGGGGCCGTGAGCTCCTCACCGCCGGCGATGACGCGGACAAGGCCAGAGCCACCGGAGCTAGCTACCGAGCACGACAACGTGCCCCACACCTCACCAGGAACCTAACTCACACACCAGCTTCCCCTCCCGTGCCCCCTAACGCCAACCCCGACCTCGCCCGAACTCCGGCCGCCGCTAAAGCTCGTCGCCGACCACTCTCCGGCCACTCCCCGGCCGCGCCACCACCCTGGTTGGATGCGGACGAGCGTCCGCATCCCGTAGTCGTGCTCCGCGCGCCAAACGGCGCTCTGTGGGCCATTTCCGCAGCGCACCACCGCGTCGGGACTCGCCGGCGGCTAAACGCCGGCGACCGTTGACCCTTGACCGGCGTGGGTTGACCCACTGCCCGGTTTGACCCTCCCCTCTGACTCACTGACCAGTGGGCCCCGACCCCCCCTAATCCTTTAATTAAGCAGATAACCCCTGTTAACTAACTGTGACGCTGACATATGGGTCCCACAGGTCAGTTTGACCTGGACGGCGCCCGTTGACCTGCTGACATCACTGTGAGGTCATGCTGACGCATTAATTTCTTTCTGGAATTTAAATAAATCTTAAATGATTTATTATTTTCAGAAAATAGCTAAAACTTCAATAAATCATAGAAAATTAACCGTAACTCCAAATTAAATAATTTATGTATGAAAAATTATCAGAAAAATTCAAGGAATCCATCTGTACCATTTTCATGCATGTTAGAACAACTTATAGCTGCTGTTTAGCACAAATCAATTAAATGGCATTGAATAATCACATATGGAGTTTGAATTTGAATCTTGGATTCAAACCAACTTCATTTAATCTGGTTTTAGGTGCATTAGCCCAAAAACATTCATATTGCCATGTCATAGCATGCATCATATTGTGCATTGCATTGATCGTGTTTTTCTGTATTTGCCGGTAATTGTCCCCTCTCGATAGACGTGTACCGACGATGTGATCGATGACACCGATGAAGAGCTATATTATCTTCAGAAGTGCCAGGCAAGCAAAACCCCCTTGTTCATTCTGATAAAATCCCACTCTTTCGCTCCTGCTCTCTTTTACTGCATTAGGACAACAACGATATATTTGTTACTTGCTGCGGTAGCTGAACCCCTTTATCCTCTGCATGACCTGTCATTGCCACAGTAAATAGATGAAACCCACTAGCATGAGTAGGAGTTGTTTGAGCCCTGTTGTGCCTACTCATTCATGCTTGTTGTCTGCCTGCTACTGCTTAGAGTTGTGTCAGGTCTGATTCATCGGGGATGAATCAGAGGCGTGTGAACATGTCCCAATGTGTGTGAGCTAAGTGTGTGAACACGATTTGGTAAAGGTAGCGGTGAGAGGCCGTGTAGGAGTACATGGTGGGTTGTCTCATTGCAGCCGTCCTCAGGAACTGAGCTCTGTGTTTGTGATCCATGACCAGCTACTACCACACATTGGAATGCTTAAGTGCCCCTCTCGACTTATTAATCAACATGATCTCTGTCCAGGAGTTGCAACTAGTTTCTCGTGTTTGTAGGTAGTGTTAGTAGTCTACCAAGTGGCACCCGGTACAGGTTGGCTTGGGACAGACTAGGCACAGTGGCCCGGTGTACCAAGTGGCACCCGGTTGGTGGGCTTGGGAACCCTGCACACATCGTTTGGGGCCGTAAGCGACACCCCGGCCGGATCTCCTTGCGGATGGAACCCGAATAGGCGATAAACCTGGACTAGAGACTTGTTCGGTTAGTCAGGTCGTGGCCGACTCCCTCGCCCGGCTTCCGCTTGAAGGTTGCCGAGGTACATGACGTGTACAGGGCGGTAAGTGGCGGGAGCGTGTGTGAAGAAGTACACCCCTGCAGGGTTATCATTATCTATTCGAATAGCCGGATTCCTCGGATATGGAAACGTGGACCCCTTATATCAGTTCATAGACAAGTGAAAGTGGATACTCTAAAATACGCAAGATAAGCGTGAGTGCTATGGATGGCGTTCTCGTAGGGAGACGGGAGCGGATCCATAGTGGTGTATTGGTTGGTGAATATGTGGACTCGTGTGTGCCACCTCAAAAGAGTTACTTGCAGTCGTAGTTCAAGTTAGCCACCGAGTCAAAGCTGGCTTGCTGCAGTTAAACTCCACCACCCCCTTGTTGATAATGATGCATATGTAGTTAGTTCTGATGTAAGTCTTGCTGGGTACATTTGTACTCACGTTTGCCTATTTTATGTTTTGCAGAGAGACTTCAGTCTCACTAGTAGTTCCGCGTGGACTTCGACGTTTAGCTTGATACCTCAGCTACGATCTTGTGCCCTTGGCAGGATCTGATAGATAGTTAGGCTTTTCAGCCTTTTCCATTTATAGATGTCTGTACTCAGACATGATAGCTTCCGCTTGTGCTTTGATTTGTATGCTCTGATTGTTGGGTCATGAGACCCATGTTTGTAATATCTCGCTCCTCGGAGCCTAATGAGTAAAATACTTGAGTCGTAGGGTCATGTTGTGATGCCATGTTGTATTTGCACATATCGAGCATATTGTGTGTATGTTATTGAAATGCTTGGTATGTGTGGGATCTGACCATCTAGTTGTTTATCTTTAGTAGCCTCCCTTACCGGGAAATGTCTCCTAGTGTTTCCACCGAGCCATGGTAGCTTGCTACTGCTCCGGAACACTTAGGTTGGCCGGCATGTGTCCTTCTTCGTTCCTGTGTCTGTCCCTTCGGGGAAATGTCACGCGAGGAATACCGGAGTCCTGTTAGCCTGCTACAGCCCGGTTCACCAGAGTCCTGCTAGCCCAGTGCTACAGCCTGGATTCACTCGCTGATGACCGACACGTTCGATGCTGGGTCATGGATGCCTGTCCCTGTAAGTCTGTGCCACTTTGGGTTTACGACTAGCCATGTCAGCCCGGGCTCCTTATCATATGGATGCTAGCGACACTGTCATATACGTGTGCCAAAAGGCGCAAACGGTCCCGGGCTAAGGTAAGGCGACACCCGTGGGAATACCGTGCGTGAGGCCGCAAAGTGATATGAGGTGTTACATGCTAGATCGATGTGGCATTGAGTCAGGGTCCTGACAGCGTTGGTATCAGAGCTTGACTTCCTGTAGGATTACCAAGCCAAACTGGTCGAAGTTGAGTCTAGAAATTATTTAGTTATGTAAGGGAATTGATTGTGGGATGGAACGTAAGGCTCTTTTTACTCCTTATACCTTATGCCCTTCTGATCTGAGTCATCTTATCTTTCCTACGGGGATTAAGCACTAGGCTATCTCTTCTTTCTATCAGGATCACGTGTTACTAATCCGTAGACTTTAAGATTGTTGATTCAAGCCTCAGTTCAGTTCCTACTATCTTCTGTATGTTAACTGTTGATCTCGAAACCTTGATATTGTGCTTCTGAGTGGTTATGCCACCATTTTTGTGAATGTCTCAAATCTTTTCTGAGCATTTACAGCCGTTATGCTGTCCGAGTCATCCCAGGTTTCTAAATAGTCGGATGCATTTGCAAATCCCTTCCTCCTGTTTCCGATGTGCCTTTGGTCAGATTAATCACACAAATCAGTGAGTTGAGGTACTTTATTGCCTTGACATATATGTTGGAGCTAGTATTATGACCCTAGGTGTCTTAGGGGATCATCTAGTAATTTAGCCATGATTTGTGTTCCCAGTGTGATGATTCTGGCCATCATTCTCGAAAACATCCCGTGATGCCATTTAGTAGTAGGTATTCTATCCCTGGGTTTTGAACCCGAGATTCACCCTACTTGCTTCATGTTGATAGTTTTGCTCGTTCCTTTAGGTTATTAGTAACCTTTGCATTAGTCCTCGATGTTCGTGGTATTCCTTTCTTCCAAATACTATGAACCGCTTATGGCAGATGTTCCTCGCTGATCGAAAGATCACAATCAGAGTGCTCTCGATGGGTTCTCGATTCTACATTGTGACTCTGCCAGTTCTACCTTTCTGCATGGGTTATCCGGAAGAAATATGTGGAATTCGTTCGACATGCTAAACCATGCATCCACAACTCAGAAAATCGTATGTTCCTTTGAGTTGTCCCTCTTTAGTTGTCTTCTGACCCTCGTCTATCAATTGATAGTCAGGAGTAATTGTGCATTCGTGTTATCAATGCTTATTACTCTTGTGGTCCGTCAAGCCATTCTGTCCTGAATGACTTGGAGAAACAAACTCCAGTACCTCATCCATATTTAGGATTGGGTCAAAGTAGTTGTGTTCCGCAGATCAAGTTACAATCCAGCTTCTGGTCTACTCTACCCTGAAGTATTACCTTCTTTATGACGGGAATTTCATGAGAATTGCACCACCTTTTGTGAATTCTTGACATAGTGATACTTCTCGCCATCCTTTTTCATTCCTCGGTTCCGTGTTGTTGCAGCCGGAGTGCCGACAAGTGAATCATGATGTGTGAACTCAATACTCCTAGCAACCCCATTGCTTGGTAGTTAATGGACAATAATCTTATTCTTAGTATGTTGGTTATTGAATCACCATTCTAAGATTGATCGTGCTACCTAGTCCTTATTTCCTGGTGCACTCTTTGATTGATGAGTTAGGATTTTGTCAAGTCCTCGCTCATTTGATCATATCGTCTTGCCCTGAAAAGCAAGATTGTTCTCGAGCTTAGTAACATATCGGTGGTTCGTGATTTCCGAAGATCTTCTCGGAAGTATTACCAGGTTGTCACCTGACCGCTATGTTGAGCTCGTGATCAAGTTGGTTTCTTGTGAACCACCTTCTCTCCAAGAATCGGTGTTAGATATCCCTGAGCTAGTTGGTTAAGCTAAACGATAACTTGGAGGGTTGGAAGATAAAAGCTTGCCTGACTTAGTTCGTTCCAAAGGGATATTCTTGTGTAGTGTGTGTTGAAGAAAGATGATATCTTCATCGATTGGTCCCTGTGATCAGTTGCTGGACCTATCGTCTTATCTATCCTTTGATTTGAGTGTGGGCTATCGTCAAATCAAGTCAGAACCAACGATGTTCGTAATGTTGTCTTCCTCGTGGTTGATCCCTCGAGCATACACCATTATATCTTTTGGGTCTGACCAATGCTATCACCGTGTTCACACGATGGTGGAAGTCCAGTGATATGGAAATTCCGATGAGTTGTTGTTGAGTCCATCGACAACATCCTTATCTCCTCCATGATGTTGTTGAACATTAAGTTAGTGTTGGAAACTTTTGAAAGCATTTTCTTCATGCTAGCTCATGAAGTACTTGTTTGATGAAAGGAGTGACTTCCTTTGATTCACGTGCATTTTGATGTAATCTGCCGTCGTGAATTCGAGAAAGTTTGTTTTTGCTCCTTTGGAATCATCCCAAGTCGGTCATGCACGTGCGAAGAATTCTGTGGTCTGTTAGACTGATCATCTTCATTCCATATGTATATCCTAGCACACCAAGCCACTGACTGATTTGTTCAAGGAGAAGGAGTATCTTCATAAGAGCTAATCCGGACTTATGAAAGAACTTCGATATCCTCGCTGATGGTTCCCAACCAGAACTCGGTAGTGTTTTATTGTAAGACTACCATGTGATCATGTTGTCTGAGGCAGCGTGTTCACACATGTGTAGCAGAACCAGCTCATGTTTTGGAGCTTGCTATCGTAGTTCATTTCCCAAGAATCTCGCAACGTCATCACGTCGATTTGTGTTGCAAACTTTCATTTTCTTCCTAGACTCGATGAGTCTGGAATATCCTGACACCAACCAGATCTGAATCTCAGGCAGATATGATGGTTGGAACTTTTCCCAAGACCTATAATATTGGTCCCTCGATAACCGGTAAAGTGGTTGTCGTGGCCAACACACCCAGCCGGAAGACCTATCATTGTAGTATCTTGTTTGAGGAAGTTGGCCACCTCCCCATAAGGATTTCGTAGGATTTACCTCCGTAACTGTTCCTTATGGATTCTATTGCTCCCGAAGTCCGACCTTTTACTTGATGTTCTAGATATCAAACCATATCTATGAATGGGTTACGCTAGCACATCAAGGAGAACATTAGAAGCGGAGTGCTAAATGTCTCTCGGTCGATCATCCAGATTTTGTTTCCTTGGCCTCGCTAGGATGAAATCTGAGTTGATGTTATCTTCCTATGCATCTGCATCGTCCATCATTGTTCATCATGGTGGTATGTTGTGTTGCCAGGATCCTTGACACGGATGTTGGTAAAACCTTGATGAATATGGAAATGCTCAAGTTCTTGAGAGCACGCACAAGCGCTAGGTGTTATCATCGGCACTAACTGGGTTTGCTCTCAGTTTTCCTCGGCAATGCTATGACCTTTTCAAACAGTGAATTCACCCTCTATTGTTGGGTTCTTCCCCAGTTACCAGAATCATTCCCAGCATTTGCATTTTGTTCCCAGCTTGCACCACCAATGTGCCATTCTACCATGGGTCTCTTCCATTTCCGATGGTAAGCAAATTCATCCATTACGTTGTCTTCAACAAGGTAATCCACATCATCCAAGTCCGAGTATGCCATTCTACCGACCCCCGCCAATCGATTGCTGTGATTTGACTTAGGCTGATATAGAGAGTCTCAATGATCTCTATATCAAAGGTAATTCTTTTTGCCACTTAAGGGGATATATCTTCGAGTCACCTTCCCTAAGGTGCATCATTATGGTGTCATGTCAACTTAACTCCTCGCTACGTTGACAATCGTTTACCACCTTCTTAAGTGTGGAATTATTGTCCACCTAGTGAACCTTCGTCATCCGTTTCTTTCCACCCCTCTTGATGTGTATCTCGTGTCTCAACCCGAGAGATGGTTCTAAGTCTCATTCCGTGAGTTAATCCTGAGTTGTTCGACCTTCGAGAAGACTGATCCTTCCAGAGTTTTCCTTTCCTCTTCTTGTCATGATTAGCTGGAGTTCTCAGAGCAAGACGACAAGACAAAGATGGTGTTCAAATCAACGTTCATTTGAAGTGCAACCTGGATCGTGAAGATTGTACTAGTTTGCGTTTCCCCTTCATCCTACCCTACGCTTGAATCTCGAGACGAGATTCTTGTTTAGTGGGGGTGAGTTGTCACATCCCTAGCTGCTGGTAGTGCTCTAGGCTAGCTCATGTGTGCATCATGTTTAAATTCTGAAAATTTGAACTGAGGGAATTTTGGAAGCCTCAAAAACTTAAATAAAAGAGGGGCAAAAAACCCTAGAAATCTCATTCATTGCTCCAAAATGCTCTTCTTAAATGTTTGATAATTTTTGGTAAGGGTTCTGGTCCCAACCAAAATATTGAACATTTTTAAGGAATTATTTTTGGGACTTTGGATTTAATTCATTAGCTATTTGAATTTGAGTTATATTCATATAATTAGAATATAATTTCAAATACCCCTGATATATTTTATAAGCTTTTGGAGAAGTCCATCTAGCAATATAAAATATTCAGAGGAGTTTTTGGCATTGTTTGAATTATTTTTAAATTCAAAACAGTGGCAAAATAAATTAAATAAAACAAAATAGAAGAAAAAAATAAAAAGAACAGAAGCCTACCTGGGCCACTTACCTGTAGCCGGCCCAGCTGGCCAGCCCATCTGGCCGGCCCATCCCACCTCCCCCCCCCCTTGTCATCTTCCTCCTTTGCCAGGAGGACGAACAGAGGCGAGGCGTGGCGCGCGCCCGAGAGGCCTCGGCCACCTCCTGCTTCCCCCTGGCCACCTCCTGCTTCCTCTCGTCGCCCTGGACCCCGTCCACGACGCCACGCACCCTCCCAGGCCTCTCACTCTCTCCCCGAGCTCCTCTCTTCCTCTGGCTCTCTCGCGCGCAGCCACGGAACACACCCGTCGCCGCCGACGAGCATCACCGCGGCCACCGTCCACCCCGTGCCTCTCCGATGAGTTCAGAGGAACCGCCATCGCCTGCTGCGTCTTCTACACCAACCCATTCGACCGCGGGAGCCCTGTAGCGTCTTCCCGGAGCTCGTCCCCAACCTTCGGCCGCCGGTGAACTTTCGAGGATTCGCGAGCTCCAGCCCCTCCCCGGCCTCGTCGTTGCCTCTACCGGATCCGCTGTGAGCTCCTCTTCCATTTCCCCTCCTCCCCGCGCTCGTTCCCGCATGCTAGCCGCCCTTTTCACCGGGGCCGTGAGCTCCTCACCGCCGGCGATGACGCGGACAAGGCCAGAGCCACCGGAGCTAGCTACCGAGCACGGCAACGTGCCCCACACCTCACCAGGAACCTAACTCACACACCAGCTTCCCCTCCCGTGCCCCCTAACGCCAACCCCGACCTCGCCCGAACTCCGGCCGCCGCTAAAGCTCGTCGCCGACCACTCTCCGGCCACTCCCCGACCGCGCCACCACCCTGATTGGATGCGGACGAGCGTCCGCATCCCATAGTCGTACTCCGCGCGCCAAACGGCGCTCTGTAGGCCATTTCCGCAGCGCACCACCGCGTCGGGACTCGCCGGCGGCTAAACGCCGGCGACCGTTGACCCTTGACTGGCGTGGGTTGACCCACTGCCCGGTTTGACCCTCCCCTCTGACTCACTGACCAGTGGGCCCCGACCCCCCCTAATCCTTTAATTAAGCAGATAACCCCTGTTAACTAACTGTGACGCTGACATATGGGTCCCACAGGTCAGTTTGACCTGGACGGCGCCCGTTGACCTGCTGACATCACTGTGAGGTCATGCTGACGCATTAATTTCTTTCTGGAAGTTAAATAAATCTTAAATGATTTATTATTTTCAGAAAATAGCTAAAACTTCAATAAATCATAGAAAATTAACCGTAACTCCAAATTAAATAATTTATATATGAAAAATTATCAGAAAAATTCAAGGAATCCATCTGTACCATTTTCATGCATGTTAGAACAACTTATAGCTGCTGTTTAGCACAAATCAATTAAATGGCATTGAATAATCACATATGGAGTTTGAATTTGAATCTTGGATTCAAACCAACTTCATTTAATCTGGTTTTAGGTGCATTAGCCCAAAAAACATTCATATTGCCATGTCATAGCATGCATCATATTGTGCATTGCATTGATCGTGTTTTTCTGTATTTGCCGGTAATTGTCCCCTCTCGATAGACGTGTACCGACGATGTGATCGATGACACCGATGAAGAGCTATATTATCTTCAGAAGTGCCAGGCAAGCAAAACCCCCTTGTTCATTCCGATAAAATCCCACTCTTTCGCTCCTGCTCTCTTTTACTGCATTAGGACAACAACGATATATTTGTTACTTGCTGCGGTAGCTGAACCCCTTTATCCTCTGCATGACCTGTCATTGCCACAGTAAATAGATGAAACCCACTAGCATGAGTAGGAGTTGTTTGAGCCCTGTTGTGCCTACTCATTCATGCTTGTTGTCATGCCTGCTACTGCTTAGAGTTGTGTCAGGTCTGATTCATCGGGGATGAATCAGAGGCGTGTGAACATGTCCCAATGTGTGTGAGCTAAGTGTGTGAACACGATTTGGTAAAGGTAGCGGTGAGAGGCCGTGTAGGAGTACATGGTGGGTTGTCTCATTGCAGCCGTCCTCAGGAACTGAGCTCTGTGTTTGTGATCCATGACCAGCTACTACCACACATTGGAATGCTTAAGTGCCCCTCTCGACTTATTAATCAACATGATCTCTGTCCAGGAGTTGCAACTAGTTTCTGGTGTTTGTAGGTAGTGTTAGTAGTCTACCAAGTGGCACCCGGTACAGGTGGGCTTGGGACAGACTAGGCACAGTGGCCCGGTGTACCAAGTGGCACCCGGTTGGTGGGCTTGGGAACCCTGCACACATCATTTGGGGCCGTAAGCGACACCCCGGCCGGATCTCCTTGCGGATGGAACCCGAATAGGCGATAAACCTGGACTAGAGACTTGTTCGGTTAGTCAGGTCGTGGCCGACTCCCTCACCCGGCTTCCGCTTGAAGGTTGCCGAGGTACATGACGTGTACAGGGCGGTAAGTGGCGGGAGCGTGTGTGAAGAAGTACACCCCTGCAGGGTTATCATTATCTATTCGAATAGCCGGATTCCTCGGATATGGAAACGTGGACCCCTTATATCAGTTCATAGACAAGTGAAAGTGGATACTCTAAAATACACAAGATAAGCGTGAGTGCTATGGATGGCGTTCTCGTAGGGAGACGGGAGCGGATCCATAGTGGTGTATTGGTTTGTGAATATGTGGACTCGTGTGCGCCACCTCAAAAGAGTTACTTGCAGTCGTAGTTCAAGTTAGCCACCGAGTCAAAGCTGGCTTGCTGTAGTTAAACTCCACCACCCCCTTGTTGATAATGATGCATATGTAGTTAGTTCTGATGTAAGTCTTGCTGGGTACATTTGTACTCACGTTTGCCTATTTTATGTTTTGCAGAGAGACTTCAGTCTCACTAGTAGTTCCGCATGGACTTCGACGTTTAGCTTGATACCTCAGCTACGATCTTGTGCCCTCGGCAGGATCTGATAGATAGTCCGTACGTTTTTATCCCGTTTGGACTCCGTTTGATATTGGGTTTCTGCGAAACAAAAAACATGCAACAAACGGGAACTGGCACTGGGCACTGGATCAATATGTTAGTCCACAAAAATAGTATAAAAAGTTGCCAGAAGTATATAAAAGTTGAAGAATATTGGCATGGAACAATCAAAAATTATAGATACGACGGAGACGTATTAGCATCCCCAAGCTTAATTCCTGCTCGTCCTCGAGTAGTTAAATGATAAAAAAGATAATTTTTGATGTGGAATGCTACCTAGCATAATCTTGATCATGTGTCTAATCATGGCATGAATATTAAGACACAAGTGATTCAAAGCAATAGTTTATCATTTGACACAAAAACAATAATACTTCGAGCGTACCAATAAAGCAATCATGTCTTTTCAAAACAACAAGGCCAAAGAAAGTTATCCCTACAAAATCATATAGTCTGGCTGTTGCTCTATCTTCATCACACAAAGTATTTAATCATGCACAACCCTGATGACACGCCAAGCAATTGTTTCATACTTTAATAATCTCAAACTTTTTCAACCTTCACGCAATACATCAGTGTGAGCCATGGATATAGCACTATAGGTGGAATAGAATATGATGGTGGAGGTTATGTGGAGAAGACAAAAAGGGAGAAAGTCCCACATCGATGCGGCTAATCAACGGGCTATGGAGATGCCCATCAATTGATGTCAATGCGAGGAGTAGGGATTGCCATGCAACGGATGCACTAGAGCTATAAGTGTATGAAAGCTCAAACTGAAAACTAAGTGAGTGTGCATCCAACTTGCTTGCTCATGAAGACCTCGGGCATTTGAGGAAGCCCATCATCGGAATATACAAGCCAAGTTATATAATGAAAATTCCCACTAGTATATGAAAGTGAAATCATAGGAGACTCTATCTATGAAGAACATGGTGCTACTCTGAAGCACAAGTGTGGTAAAAGGATAGTAACATTGCCCCTTCTCTCTTTTTCTCTCATTTTTTTATTTTCTTTTATTTTCTTTTTTTTAATTTTTTCTTTCTTTTTGGTGGGCTTCTTTGGCCTCTTTTTTTATTTGGGCTTCTTTGGCCTCTTTTATTTTTCATAAAGTCCGGAGTCTCATCCCGACTTGTGGGGGAATCATAGTCTCCATCATCCTTTCCTCACTGGGGCAATGCTCTAATAATGATGATCATCACACTTTTATTTACTTATAACTCAATATCTAGAACAAAGACATGACTCTATATGAATGCCTTCGGCGGTGTACTGGGATGTGCAATGATCTAGCGTAGTTATGACATCAAAAACGGACAAGCCATGAAAACATCATGCTAGCTATCTTACGATCATGCAAAGCAATATGACAATGAATGCTCAAGTCATGAATATGATGATGATGGAAGTTGCATGGCAATATATCTCGGAATGGCTATGGAAATGACATAATAGGTAGGTATGGTGGCTGTTTTGAGGAAGATATAAGGAGGTTTATGTGTGATAGAGCGTATCATATCACGGGGTTTGGATGCACCAGCGAAGTTTGCACCAACTCTCGAGGTGAGAAAGGGCAATGCACGGTACCGAAGAGGCTAGCAATGATGGAACGGTGATAGTGCGTATAATCCATTGGACTCAACATTAGTCATAAAGAACTCATATACTTATTGCAAAAATCTACAAGCCATTGAAAACAAAGTACTACGCGCATGCTCCTAGGGGGATAGATTGGTAGGAAAAGACCATCGCTCGTCCCCGACCGCCACTCATAAGGAAGACAATCAATAAATAAAGTTGTGCTCTAACTTTATCACAAAGTGGTTCACCATACGTGCATGCTACGGGAATCACAAACCTCAACACAAGTATTTCTACTAATCCACAACCGCCCACTAGCATGACTCTAATATCACCACCTTTATATCGCAAAACTATTGCAAGGAATCAAACATATCCTATTCAGCTATCTACAAGTTTATGTAGGATTTTATGACTAACCATGTGAATGACCAATTCCTGTCATCTCTCTAAATAGATATAAGTGAAGCAAGAGAGTTTAATTCTTTCTATAAAAGATATTCCCACTCTCTAACCAATATAAGTGAAGCAAAAGAGCATTCTACAAATGGCGGTTTTCTATGTAAAGAGAAACAGGCAATCCAAACTTCAAATGATATAAGTGAAACATATGAAGCGTTTATAAAGCCATACTCAAAAGATTTAAGTGAAGTGCAATGAGCATTCTATAAATCAACCAAGGACTATCTCATTCCAGCATGGTGCATAAAAGAGAAATGAAAACTAAATGCAAAATACGCGCCAAGACTTGCACATAATGCATGAACGAAACGAATACGAAAACATACCGATACTTGTTGAAGAAAGAGGGGATGCCTTCCGAGGCATCCCCAAGCTTAGACGCTTGAGTCTCCTTGAATATTTACTTGGGGTGCCTCGGGCATCCCCAAGCTTGAGCTCTTTCCTCTCTTCCTTTTCCTCATATCGAGACCTCCTTGTTTAGACACTTCATCCACACAAAACTTCAACAGAAAACTTGGTAAGATCCGTTAGTATAATAAAGCAAATCACCACTCTAAGTATTGTTTCAAACCAATTCATATTTTGTTTTTGCATTGTGTCTACTGTAATATAACTTTTCCATGGTTTAATCCACTAATATAAATTGATAGATTCATCAAAACAAGCAAACTATGCATCAAAAACAGAATATGTCAAAAACAGAACAGTCTGTAGCAATCTGAACATCCACCATACTTCTGTTACCCGAACAATTCTACAAAAATTAGGAAAAATAAAAAAGTTGTATATAAAGACATTGCAAAAGGAATCAGAACCATTTGACATTCCAGTTAAAAACGTAAAACCGCGCACTACAGCCAAAGTTTCTGTCCAGCACCGTACAAACCAACAAGCATTGTAAACATCCTAAAGGCAAACCTTGGCACATTATTTTTATAATACAATGGAATTATACAAGGGGATAATTATTTTTGTTGAAAAGTTTCTGTAATCAAGATTCACAAAGTTTTCGTGAGCATGAACAAAGTTCAAGGAGCTCTCCCACTTCAACAATGCTTGTCTTTCTCACTTTCACTTTCCTTTTCGAAAAGATTTGAGTTCCCCTCTTTATTTTTTTTGTTTTTAAACTATATGAAAGCACTCAACAGAAGTAAATGACTCTCCAAAACTTCCGGGTTGTCTCCCTAGCAGCGCTTTCTTTAAAGCCATTAAGCTAGGCATTTAGTGCTCAAGTAATGAATCCACCCGGATCCCATGGTATATCAAAGCCAATTTTAATTAACAATGATTTGTAATTTAGTAGTGAGCACAAAGTAACATATATCAAGCAACAACAAAGTCTAACTCTGTTCCTATGCTTCGGCATGTCATAAAAGAACAATTCATGCACACCAAGTAAAGGCCAATGCATAGTATAAGCAGTTTCTTGCAATTCTATCGTGTTGGAAACATAGAGAGGTGGAGATATAGTTCCTCTCTCATAATAATTGCAAGAAGGAGAAGCAAGCACATGCATATTACATTCATCAAAATTATCATGTCCAATGGTAAAAGGCAACCCATCAATATAATCCTTAGTAAGCACAAACTTCTCTGATATAGTGTAGTTTGGAGAATTCAAAAAGATAATAGGACTATCATGCGTGGGTGCAATAGCAACAATTTCATGTTTAACATAAGGAACTATAGCAAGTTCATCTCCATAAGCATAATTCATATTGGCATCTTGGTCACAAGCATAGCAAGCATCATCAAAAAGGGATATTTCAAGAGAATCAACAGGATCATAGCAATCATCCTTCGGTAAGCACGAAGGGGAATTAAACAATGTATGAGTTGAAGAGTTACTCTCATTAGAAGGTGGGCACGGGTGATCAATCCGTTCTTCCTCCTTTTGTTCTTCGCTCTCCTCATCATCTTTTTCATCCAATGAGCTCACAGTTTCATCAATTTCTTCTTCCATAACTTCCTGCAAAATATTAGTCTCTTCTTGGACAGCGGAGAAGTCCTCAATATATGGTTTAACATAGGCATTAGAAGCATAATTATCATAACAATATTGAAATATGGCCAAAAATTTAGATTTGTAAAGAGTAGCATCATACTTTTCAATCAAAGAGGCAATCTCATAAGAACCTTTAAAAGCAACAAATTCTTCAATTTGTTGAACATCATAGTAATTGTAAACACCCTTAGCATACGAAGATACAATTCCATTATCACTAAACAAGCATTGATAGGGTAGGTGTTTCTTAGGGTCTTCAGAACAACAAGTAAACTCATACATTTCACATAAATTCCAAGCATAGCATTGCAAACATTGAATTTGATCCCATAATAGTTTCCCTTTTTCATATATACGGTGTCGCACAAAACAAGCATGCTCATCTAAAGATTTTCCCTCAACTAAACTAGTGGGGGTTTCAGCACGAGCACAAAGGGATCGAACATGATCCAAGTAAAAATCTTCAGAGTGTGATAGATTTTGAGTGGTTCTTCAAACATTGGTTCAGTAGGTACAACTAGTTTTTTTTGGTATTTTGCATTTCCTACCCATAACTATAGCTAGAAAACAACTAAGAACATCAAATAAAAATTACTTAGTGATAAAGCAAACAAGCACACACGAGAATATTCACCCCATGCTATGACTCTCGGGCAACGGCGCCAGAAAAAGGTCTTGAGAACCCGCAACTATATGGAGTAGTTGTAGCCTCTTTCAATAAGTAAGAGTGTCGAACCCAATGAGGAGATAAAGGTAGAACAAATACTCTCTCAAGTCCTATCTGCCACTGATATGACTCTACGCACGCTTGACGTTCGCTTTACCTAGAACAAGTATGAAACTAGAAGTACTTTGTAGGTGTTGTTGGATAGGTTTGCAAGATAATGAAGAACACGTAAATATAAACTAGGGGCTGTATAGATAAAGATGCAATAAAGTAAATATAGCGAGTGTGGAAAAATGGTGGTGGGAGTTGTGGAATTGCCCCTAGGCAATTGACTACGTTACTAGACCGGTAATCACTATTGCAATTCTATTTGAGGGAGAGGCATAAGCTAACATACTTTCTCTTCTTGGATCATATGCACTTATGATTGGAACTCTAGCAAGCATCCGCAAATACTAAAGATTCATTAAGGTAAAACCCAACCATAGCATTAAATTATCAAGTCCCCTTTATCCCATACGCAACAATCCCCTTACTCGGGTTTTTGTTTCAGTCACTCACGCAACCCACTATAAGCGAATCATGAATGCATTGCAACACCCTACAGCGGGAATCCCTCACGCTTGCGCGACGCAGAGGGCACGATAGGACAACACCAGTAATAAAATATGCAACTCAAACCAATCATAGCAATTCATCAATCACCGATAAGACAACGAAAATCTACTCAGACATCATAGGATGGCAACACATCATTGGAAAATAATATGAAGCATAAAGCACCATGTTCAAGTAGAGGGTACAACGGGTTGCGGGAGAGTGAACCGCTGGATATAGATGGGGGAAGGTGATGGAGATGTTGGTGAAGATGATGGAGGTGTTGGTGAAGATCGCGGTGATGATGATGGCCCCCGGCAGCTTTCCGGCGCCACCGGAAGCAAGGGGGAGAGAGCCCCCCTTCTTCTTCTTCTTCTTCTTCTTCTTCCTTGACCTCCTCCCTAGATGGGAGAAGGGTTTCCCCTCTGGTCCTTGGCTCCCATGGCATGGGAGGGGCGAGAGCCCCTCCGAGATTGGATCTATCTCTCTGTTTCTACGTTCTTAGATTCTGCTCCCGGACAAGGGGGTGTCCGGATAGCCGAACTAACATCTTCGGCCGGACTCCTGGACTATGAAGATACAAGATTGAAGACTTCGTCCCGTGTCCGGATGGGACTTTCCTTGGCGTGGAAGGCAAGCTTGGCGATACGGATATGTAGATCTCCTACCATTGTAACCGACTCTGTGTAACCCTAACCCTCTTCGGTGCCTATATAAACCGGAGGGTTTTAGTCCATAGGACAAACAACAATCATACCATAGGCTAGCTTCTAGGGTTTAGCCTCTCTGATCTCGTGGTAGATCTACTCTTGTACTACCCATATCATCAATATCAATCAAGCAGGAGTAGGGTTTTACCTCCATCGAGAGGGTCCGAACCTGGGTAAAAACATCGTGTCCCTTGTCTCCTGTTACCATCCGCCTAGACGTACAGTTCGGGACCCCCTACCCGAGATCCGCCGGTCTTGACACCGACATCCGGAGATCCGTAACTCCGATTGGGGTGAATCTTTCGCCTAGACCTTTCTCATAAAATTAGCTTTCTTGCGGCAAAAGAAGAGCGTCAACCGCCTTACGGGTGGCCCGCGAGAGTCCAGGGCGCGCCCAGGGGGGAGGGCGGCCCCCCTGTCTCGTGGCCACCCCGGACACCTTTTCGCGTTGATTCTTCCTCCCAAAAATCACAAATATTCCAAAAATAATTCTCCGTCCGTTTTTATCCCGTTTGGACTGCGTTTGATATTGGGTTTCTGCGAAACAAAAAACATGCAACAGACAGGAACTGACACTGGGCACTGGATCAATATGTTAGTCCCAAAAAATAGTATAAAAAGTTGCGAAAAGTATATAAAAGTTGAAGAATATTGGCATGGAATAATCAAAAATTATAGATACGACGGAGACGTATCACTAGGTTACCGCTTTGCTCCGCCCCTCTTATAGTGTTGCTAGTTACAGGTGCAGTTGCAGGTTGTTCCATGTTGGGACATGGATATCTTGGGATATCACAATATCTCTTATTTAATTAATGCATTTATATACTTGGTAAAGGGTGGAAGGCTCGGCCTTATGCCAGGTGTTTTGTTCCACTCTTGCCGCCCTAATTTCTGTCATACCGGTGTTATGTTCCTTGATTTTGCATCCCTAACACGATGAGGGTTTATGGGCCCTTCTTGACAGTTCACTTTGAATAAAACTCTTCCAGCAAGGCCCAACTTTGGTTTTACCATTTGCCTAAAACTTGGATAGGGAATTTCCGGACCCCGAGGACTTAATCAACCCCCCGGGCCTGTGCTCCTCTGAGTGTTGGTCCAAACTAGAGCACCGTGCGGGGCCGCCCTAGGCAACTTGGGTTATTTGGCTCATGTACGCTTCGCTCATCCGGTGTGCCCTGAGAACGAGATACGTGCGACTCCTATCAGGATTTGTCGGCACATCAGGCGGTCTTGCTGATTTTGTTTTACCACTGTCGAAATGTCTTGTGCACCGGGATCTCGAGTCTGATCGGATGCCCCGCGATGGAATATTGTCTCCACGGATCATGAGCTTGTCATGGGCTAAGTTGGGACACCCCTTCAGGGTTTAAACTTTTGAGAGCCGTGCCCGCGGTTATGTGGCAGATGGGAGTTTCTAATATCCAGTTGTAGAGAACTTGACACCAGATTCGCTTTAAAATACACCAACCGCGTGCATAACCGTGATGGTCTCTTTTTGAGTGTGTCGAGAAGAGAACACGGTGGGGTTATGTTTGAACATAAGTAGTTCAGGATCACTTCTTGATCATTACTAGTTTGCGAGCGTTTGCATAACTTCTCATCTTATTCTTGTACTCATAAGTTAGCCACCATACATTGCTTAGTCGCTTGCTGCAACCTCACCACTTATCCATTCCATTCCCATTTAGCTTTGCTAGTCTTGATACCCATGTAATAGGATTGCTGAGTCCTCATGGCTCACAGATTACTACAACAATAGTTGCAGGTGCAGGTAATACGATGATCATGACGCGAGAGCGATGTTTACTTGTTTCTGAGTTCTTCTTCTGCTTCTTCTTCGTTCAGTGGATATGTTCCTGGTCGGCGGCCTGGGCTAGCAGGGTGGATGTTGTTTGAGTTTTTGTTTGTATTTCATCTGTAGTCGGATGTTGCTCTTATGTATGATGTTGGTGTATTCATGTGGCATTGTATGCCTTCTGTATGTATCCCCATCTATTATGTAATGGTACGATGTAATGATATCCACCTTGGAAAGAATTTCAATATGCGACACTATCCTTGGTGGGACCTTCGAGTTCCTCTCGGATGGGATCACATATTGGGTGTGATAGTAGGGTCTTTTGCCTCATGGCGGCCCGAACCTGGGTAAAACTGCCCGTGTGGTCTCTGTTGTGCCGCCTCACGTTCATCTGCTCTTTGTGCAACGCGACTCCCCCCTACCGAACCAGGAAGGGGCCTCCTGGTCCCATAGGTGGTCGTGGTTTCCTGCGACATCGCCCTTGGTGGTTGTCTTGTTTACCCTTTGGCTGCCTCGCGAGGGGGCAGGAACCACTAGCTCTCGACTAGCCCGCCTACGGAGATGCCAACCTGGCTCAGGAGCTTGAGGACCCATTTCGAGCCCTTATTCCTCCGCCACGAGTCCCCTTGCCTCCTCAGCCTCAACCCCTTCTTGGACCCCTATTACAGTGGCTTGGGAAGTCCCGGCCCTGGCAGGCTCAAGCCCGGCAGCCTCCTCCGTGGCATGCTCTTCACTCCCCACATCAGAAGAGCCTTCGCCCTTAGCACCTTCCTCCTCCTGCTCCTCTTGGGGCCTTGTTCCCCTTGTGGCCCAGAGCTCCCTGTCCTCCATGATCCGATTCGCAATGAAAGCTTGGTAGTGTGCTTGACGAGGTCGTCCTCTACCCTGGAAGCTCTTTCTTCCAAACAAGATACCCAGTCAATCTCGCCATCCAGGACGGGCAATTCCCAATGGGCCTTGACTCTGAAGGCATTGCAATCAGGCATCCATTGCAGGATCTAGCTCAAAGCAGAGTTAAGGTGCAGGGGGACAACCTTCACCGGCAGATGAAATGGCCCAAGATTGCCAAACAACTATTCACATAACCAGCCGTGGCCATACATTGTCAGGTTGTTGGAGGGTCCTGGGTACAGTCGCATCCTGTCGGTAGAGTTCTTGTACTCCCAAGCAAACATGTCCCTCTTCTGCAAAGGTGCAATGTGGCGCCGGAGGAAGTTGGCCCCCACATACTCGATGGTCAGCCCGGCAGCTTTGAGGCAGGTGATCCTATTCAGTACCAGGCGGAGCCTGTCGTCAATGAGGCCAAACTTGCTCCAGTCACTCCCACCCATGACGCAACCAGTCCGCGTCAAATGGAACTCAGGGGCCTCTTCGTCCTTGATCCAACACCAGTCATCCCTCCATTCCTCCCACTTGATGTGCTGCTGGCCAGGGAGATAATCCCAATCCTCCTTCTTGCCCCTGGAAATCCAGCTTATATTCCCTGAACCGTGGGATTTATCTTCTATCCGTGGGATGAAGAAGTGCCTGAACAAATCCACGTTGGGGGCGACACCGATGAAATTCTCGCACAGGTGGGCGAAGATTGCCATGCACGCCATAGCATTGGGCGTGAAGTCTAGGAGATGAAGCCCATACATGGTCATCATGGCGCAAAAGAAGTCGGAAAAGGGGGAAGAAAGGCCACAAAGAAAGTAAGCGCAGAAAATGCGGTACAAATCTGATGGAATCTTGGCCCCCTCTGGCAGAACTTCGGGCGCTCCATGCCCATTCCTAGTTTCCCTCCCCCATATATAGGCATACCTTGTGATTAAGGTATTGCCGTCCATGTGTGATGCGGAGAAAACTACATTCTCCTATCGCCGCATGTCCAGTTCTTCTACTTTCCTTCTGCTCTCCTCCGCTGCACGATCCGCGGGGACGGCCATCCGCTTCCCCTTCACGATGCCCATGTTTCGCCCCATCTCGTGGGCTCGCAGAACAAGCGAAAGATCTAATAGAGTTTCTGGGGTGGGTAATGGCAGTGAAGGCGGTTTTTTTGGCTTGAGGAGGAAGATGAAGGGAGAAGAAATAGATGCGAATGAGCAGCGTCTAATGACCCAAGATAGTGTATTTGCATCTGAATCTTCTCTTCCCTTATTAATCCTTTCATGAATTGCATCATTGACCAATGCTATGTTTGTCAATCTCCAATAAATTTTACCAGTTATACTTTTCCTTATGTGATGTCATTACTTACCATAAGATTAGCATATGATCTTTTTCATTATTCCTTTTCTTTATTTTCATTGAAACAAAAAGTAAAGAAAGAAAACTCGAACTAAATTTTATTATATATCTCGCACACGATTACATAGATAGATAGATCACTATGCAAAACACTCGAAAAGGATCCAGCTAAACTTTTATTCAACTCATTCAAAAGATAACTAAAGATCGAGCTAAGATAAATAAAGGCAAAAGAAGGTGGTGTGATACAATACCGGGGCACCTCCCCCAAGCTCGGCACAAGCCAACGGGAGTGCACATACCCGATACTCAAGTCTCCTTTGATGGTGAAGAAGGTGATGGTGGTGGTGATGATGATGTAGTAGCTTCACACTTCCTCCTCTGCTTACGCTTGAGGATGGAATTTTCCTCCCTCAAGTCATCAATCTCCTACTCTAGGGTTAATATCTTTTTGCACAATTCTTGCTTGTTTTCCTGCAGGAGACGAAAAGGGATAAACTGGATCTTAGGTTTCTTTGCTTTATTGGGGAGACTTGACTTCTCGAATTCCACGTGCATGTCCCTAGGTTGGGTCAGTGGAACTTCATCTTCATCTGAGCTTGTCTCTTCCTTCCCTTTAGGATCATAGTCTTTTTCTTCCCCCGTGGTACAACCATAATGTTCCACATCGCCGTAAACCTTTGGGTATCAATATAATCAACAACGAAGCTCTCACCCTCCGAGTCTTGAGATGACATTTTTCAGATCTGCCAAAAAAACTACAAGAAACAAGAACAAAAGATTTCTCTGCGATACGGTGGTCAATACGTTCGGGGGGTATATAAAGATTTTTTATCTTGGGAAACAAGCAAACGAGAGAAAAACAAAGTCTGGAAGGTTCCCGTGGTGGGCACAACCCACCTGGGCGCGCCAGGCAAGCCAAGCGCGCCCTGGTGTCTTGTGCCCTCCTCGGTTGCCTTCCTAGTTGTTTATTATTTTCCTAAGTTCTGTAATATTCCAAAACTGAAAAAAATATTTTTTCGGATTTTTCGGAGTCCACTTACTTACCGTATCACATACTCCTCTTTTTCAGGATTTTGGAGTGTTCCAGAAGGTTTCTTTTATGTGTTCCTTGGGTGTCATGGTTTGGATAATATTGGTTTCAACAATAATAGGCGTACCTGATATATAGTGTTTGATTCTTTGCCCATTGACAACCTTTGAATTAGTACATTCGGCACTATTTATTTTGATAGCTCTAGAGCGATAAACCTCTTCGATAATATATGGTCCTTCCCATTTGGAGAAAAGTTTTCCTGCAAAGAATCTGAAACAAGAGTTGTACAAAAGAACATATTCTCCTACTTTGAATTCCTGCTTTTGGATTCTTTTGTCATGTCATCTTTTTAACTTTTTCTTTAAGTAGTTTGGCATTTCCATAAGCTTGGTTCTCCATTCATCTAGTGAGCTAATATCAAATAACCTCTTTTCACCGACAAGTTCGAAATCATAGTTGAGTTCTTTAATTGCCCAATATGCTTTATGTTCTAACTCAAGAGGCAAATGACGCTTTTCCATAAAACATTTTATAAGGATAGATACCCATAGGGTTTTTATAAGCTGTCCTGTAGGCCCAAAGTGCATCATCTAATTTCTTAGACAAATTCTTTTGGGACCTATTAAAAGCCTTCTGTAAAATTAGTTTTATTTCTCTATTGCTAAGTTCAACTTGACCACTAGATTGAGGATGATAGGGTGATGCAATTCTATGGTTAACATCATACTTAGCAAGCATTTTACGGAAAACACCATGAATAAAGTGTGAACCACTGTCAGTCATTAAATATCTAGGGACTCCAAACCTTTGGAAAATAACTTCTATAAGCATTTTAATAGAGTTGTTGTGATCAGCACTACTAGTTGGAATAGATTCTACCTACTTAGTTACATAATCGATAGCAACCAAAATATGAGTATACCCATTAGAGGAAGGAAAATGTCCCATATAATCGAAACCCCAAACACCAAATGGTTCAATAGCAAATGAATAATTCATAGGCATTTCTTGATGCTTACCAATATTACCAATTTTTTGGCATTCATCACAAGATAAAACATACTTACGGGAATCCTTGAAGAGAGTAGGCTAGTAAAAACCAGATTGCAATACCTTATGAGCAGTTCTATCTCCCGCATGATGTCCTCCATAAGCTTTGGAGTGACATTTCCGTAGGATTTGTCCCTGTTCATGCTCAGGTACACAACGTCTAATAATATCATCTACTCCTTCTTTATAAAGATGTGGGTCATCCCAAAAGTAATGTCTTAAATCATAGAAGAATTTTTTTTATTTTGTTGGTATGTGAAACTAGGTGGTATATATTTAGCAACAATGTAATTAGCATAGTCAGCATACCAAGGAGTGTTATGAGAAACATTTATTGTAGCAAGTCGTTCATCAGGAAAGCTATGATCAATAGGTAGTGGGTCATCAAGAATATTTTCTAACCTGGCCAAGTTATCAGCTACGGGGTTCTCAGCTCCTTTCCTATCAATAGTATGTAAGTCAAATTCTTGTAGAAGAAGAACCCACCTAATGAGTATAGGTTTAGCATCTTTATTTTCCATAAGATATTTTATAGCAGCATGATCGGTGTGAAAAGTTACTTTAGAATCAACAATGTAAGATCAGAATTTATCACAAGCAAACAAAACTGCTAAAAAATCATTTTTGGTAGTAGCATAATTTCGTTGAGAATTGTCTAGAGTTTTACTGTCATAATGGATAACGTTTAATTTTTATCAACTCTTTGTCCTAGAACATCACCTACAACAAAATCACTTGCATCGCACATAATTTTAAAAAAGGCAAGTTCCAGTCAGGTGGTCATACTATAGGTGCAGAAGTTAAGGCTTTCTTAAGTGTTTCAAAGGCTTCTACACAGTCATCATCAAAAACAAATGGAACATCCTTTTGTAAAAGATTTGTAAGAAGCCTAGAAATTTTAGAGAAGTCTTTAATAAACCTCCTATATAAACCAACATGACCAAGTAAACTATGAATACCTTTAATATCTTTAAGACATGGCATTTTCTCAATTGCATCAACTTTAGCTTTATCCACCTCAATACCTCATTCAGAAATTTTATGTCCCAAGACAATACCTTCAATAACCATAAATTGGCACTTCTCCCAATTCAAGACAAGATTAGTTTGCTCACATCTCTGCAAAACTTGATCAAGGTTGCTTAAGCAATCATCAAAAGAAGTTCCGTAAACAGAAAAATCATCCATGAAAACCTCAACAATCTTTTCAAAAAAATCATAGAATATAGCAGTCATACATCTTTGAAAGGAAGCAGGTGCATTGCATAAACCAAAAGGCATATGTCTATAAGCATAAGTTCCGAAAGGGCAAGTAAAGGTGGTTTTCTCTTGATCAGCTTGTGAAACAGGTATTTGAGAAAATTCAGAATATCCATAAAGGAAGCAAAAGTGTGTGTTCTTAGATAGTCTTTCTAGCATTTGATCAATAAAAGGCAGATGGTAATGATCTTTTCTAGTAGCTTTATTTAATTTTCTAATATCAATTCACATTCTATAGCCAGTGACAATTCTTTGTGTAATAAGTTCCTTTTTATCATTAGGAACAACAATAATACCTCCCTTCTTAGGGACACCATGAATGGGACTTATTCGTCTACTATCAACTATGGGATAGATTATACCTGCTTCCAGAAGCTTTAGTATTTCAGTTCTTACCACTTCTTTCATTTTAGGATTCAAACAACGTTGGTGATCAACAACGGGTTTACCATCAGGTTCCATATTAATCTTGTGCTGACATAGAGTGGGACTAATGCCCTTAAGATCATCAAGAGTATACCCAACAGCAGCTCGGTGCTTCTTCGGAATTTTCAATAATCTTTCTTCTTCACGTTCTAAAAGGATAGCACTAATAATAACAGGGTATATCTTTTTCTCATCAAGATAAGAATATTTCAAAGTGTCTGGCAATTGTTTTAATTCAAACACAGGATCACCCTTAGGTGGAGGAGGACCTCCTAGAGTTTCAATAGGCAAATTCTGTTTGAGCAGTGGTCGTTGTTCAAAGAAAATTTTATCTATTTCATTTGATTCATGCATAAGCATATCATTTTCATGTTCTAGCAAATTTTGTTCTAGTGGATCAATAGGAGGCACGGCAATAGAAGCAAGACCAATTATTTCATCCTTACTAGGTAATTATTTCTTATGATGTTTTCTACTAAACTTAGAAATATGAAACTCATGAGACTCATCACCAAAACTAACACCGACAGTTTTTTCTCACAATCTATTTTAGCATTAATGATATTCAAGAAAGGTCTACCAAAAATAATGGGAGAAAAATCATCTTGTGGGGAACCAAGAACTAGAAAATCAGTAGGATATTTTACTTTCCCACACAAGACTTCAACATCTCTAACAGTCCAAGTTGTGTGATAGTGTCTCTATTAGAAAGTTTAATACTAACATCTATCACTTCTACTTCAGCGGGTGCTATGTCATCCTTAATTTCTTGATATAAGGTAAAAGGAATAGCACTCACGCTAGCACCTAAGTCACATAAACCATGATAACAGCGATCTCCTATTTTGACTGAGACAACATGCATGCCAACAATAGGTCTATGTTTATCTTCTTCATCAGGTTTGGCAATTCTAGCAGCTTCATCACAGAAGTAAATAACATGCCCATCAATA